>NW_015560623.1:112475-121471 GCF_001515605.1 Sinocyclocheilus anshuiensis | reverse complement strand
AAACACACACACACACACACACACACACGTTTGTTTCTGTGAATTGTGGGGACTTTCCAAAGACTTCTATTACTTTTATACTGACCAAACTATATTTTCTATCCACTAACCCTAACCCTACCCCTTACAGAAAACATGTTTGCATTCTTACATTTTCAGATAAACATAATTTACTATTTTTAATATTTTTTCCCCCATGGGGACCACACACCATTCCCCACAATGTCAAAAATGTCAGGTTTTACATTCCTTGTGGGGACAAAAGAAAGGGAAGAAAAGGAGAGAAAAAAGAAACCGTAATTAAGACTAGGTGAAATCACACAGCTCAATTCTCACCCAACACCACTCTCATCCCACTTCCCAGCATGCACCTCGAGAGAGAGAGAGAGAGAGAGAGAGAGGGAGTGAGAGAGAGGGAGACACACACACATACAGAGAGAGAGAGAGAGAGACACACACACACACAGACAGAGAGAGAGACACACACACACACACACACACTGCATCCTCCACAAAAAGACGACATCATCATCATCAATCTCACAAAAAAATTATAGCAACCCAACAAAATCCTCAAGGACAGTGTGTGTGTGTGTGTGTGACCAAATGTCCCCACAAGGATAGGTCATTACTGCCGTCATTGACTTGTAGCTTTTAAGCTAATTGGAAGGACAAAACACACACACAGAGATGAACTGTGTATCTCTAAAGACCTATGCTCACCACTGGGGAGATAAACGCAGCTGAGAAAACATCTTCTGACTGAGATAATGGACGAGCTGCGTGTGTGTGCGTGTGTGTGTGTGTGTGTGTGTGCGCGTGCTTGTTCTCTGGGCTAAAAGTGACCTTGCTGTGTTCCTACAGATGAAAAGACACAGTCTGGCAAACACACACACACACACACACACACACACCGAAGTGAGCTGCAGAACAAGCACTGCTGTATTTATCCTGCAGATGCAGCGGTGTTCATGTGTTTGTTGAGGAGACTCTGCTGATTCTTCAGTAAGTGATTCAGACACACTTTTATTTTCACCTGCTGGAGCAGAACGCAGTGAAGGAGTGACCCAAGCGTCTCTGAGCCCATCATCACTAACAGATGGTGCACTAACAAAAAACAGCCAAAAACACCACGCTTCTTTGGAAATGTAGCGCAGTCTCACTACAGTATTATTTGAAGCGCATAATTATTAACATGGTATAACTCAGTCGCAGCTACCACAACTCAAATGCATGTTGCAAGTTTAAAATTCTATTTGTTATTTATTAAATTCTACATTAGAAATTCTATTTATTGATTTAGTCAAATCTTTTAAGCTTCAAACATTGTTTCGATGAATTCTGTTGACATACACTAACAATATTGATCATTACATTAACTTAATATTGTGTGAAATTTAAACCAAAATTTCTGTTATTTGATTTTTGTTTCTAAATAAGTTGTAGCAACTTAATAAAACTGTTGGAACAACTCTTTTTTTGTTTTTTGAGTAATCATCTTAAAATATTTCTGTTTATTGTATAAATAATGCTCTCACTAGTAGGTCGAACATAATTTTATTATAGAAGTTGTCATAACTGACACGTTTATTTAATTTATTTATTTAGTCAAGCCAAGACATTTGTTATAATTCAGTATATAATTCAGTTTTGTGGTATTTACATTTAAACTAATATTTTATATAAACGAAATATATATCGTATATTTATATGTTGTGTTTATGTTTACATTTATGCAATTGGCAGGAACTTATATTTAAAATGACTTAAATTGCATTCAAGGTTAAATAAGTTGTAGTAACGTAATAACATTTTTGGAACAACTTAATTTATTTCATTTTATTATTTTTTATTAATTTCCTTGAGTAATCAAAAAAATTGTTTATTCTACAAATTAAGTTTCATTAGAAATTGTTTAGCATTCTTTTTCATTTTAAGCCAAAACTAGTTTTTAAAGTATATCATTCAGTTTCATGGTATTTATATATACATTTATATTTTATATAAAGGTATTAAATATTTTAAACTTCTATTTACATTTATGCATTTGGCAGGCACGTTTATTTAAAGGAATTGTCTATTTAAGGTCAAATGAGTTGCAGTAATTAATACAACTTTAATTTTTGAGTAATATATATAAGTAAATGTAATTTTCTTCAGTAATGAAAAAAATTGTATTCTACAAATTAAGTTCTACTAACTCAATGTAGTTTGTTAGTTAGTACGTTGTTTTGCATTAATTGTTTTGTTGAGCCAAAACATGTTTTCAAAGTGTATTATTCAGTTTCATGTTCTTTATATTCATGCATTTGGCAGAAACGTTCATCCAAAGTGACTTGCATTGCATTCAAGCTTCATATTTGATTATCTGCTTTCCCTGGGAATCAAACCCATGACCTTCCCCTGATCCACTGTTTGAGCTACAGGAATGGTATATATCAAAGTACCGTGGTATTTCCACCTGACTATCTCCTGTAAGCACAATCACTTTAGAAACTCTAGATATACAAAAACGTCAAAAGACAAAGAGAGAAAATAAACAGAGGGTGTGTTTGCAAGGCCGGCAGTATCTCATTCTGTCTCTGGCATCTGGAGAACGCTGCGATATAAATCCCGCTGAAGCATTTCTGCTCTGGAGCAGAGAGGATACCTAAAATCTAAACGAACGACTTCTTCTGCGATGAAAACCTGAGGATTTTTCGTGCTCTCTGCAAGTTCTGTGAGAGACGATTCTTGCATTTATACATTTACTCATTCGCCTGATGCTTTGATCCAAAGCGATTCATCCTAAACGAAGCGATTCACACGAACATCAGTAGAATCAGTAAAGCCAATAACAGGGATCAGCAATAAAAACCCTCTGTTTAATAGCAAAGATCAGTGGAAAATAACCAGAACTAACCCCGAACAACATTAGATGTGAGAAATAAATGGCTGTGGAAGTGCAGGACGTGGCATATTTAATATCTGGCTTTCGGACGGCGTGATTTATTCTCTGGATCGGATCAGTTTTGGACTCACAAAGCATCCGTCAGTCCAGAGGATTCAATTACTGCATCATTACCAATCAATCTCACATTTACCTGGAGATCAGCAAACGCTAGAGTCTTCAACTCATCCAAACATTTTCTATAGCAGGTTTCTCTCTATTAGTGAAGGTGTTTTTGACTGTATACGTCATTATGAGCTTCATACAGACAAACCTGCACACAAACACAGTTCTCAGCTGGCCAATACTCAATATAAATAAACTCAGTTTATTGTCTAAAGCTACCTATGTTCACATAAATTAATAGTGGTCTGCGCTTGTCTACAATACATTCTCCCCACGCTGCAGTGCATCGCGCAGCTTGCCACACAGATTTTAATAGGTGGTTAGCTATAATAATTCAGGCGGTGTGCCAAAGATGTAGGCTAGTAGGTAGTTGTGAGTGCAGGTGCAAAGTAAATTAATATTTATTAGATAAACTAATATTTCACGGGTAGGTTGCAGAATTTATGCCTACACAAAAGAAAGCTCTGTCTAGGCTCTGCCTCGGTACGGTTCGTGTCAAGCCATTCGTTAATCTGGCTGTTTGATGAAGAGAAAGAGATCACATGTAGTAGAAATAAACACGTTAAGAATCCATAGAAGCGGAGGACTCTTATTATGTTTTTTAGGACTATTAAATGTTTGGTTGACCAATCAGCGGAGAGGGGCGTTTCATTCCCGCCCACATGTAGAGATCGAATATTCAAGTTGCTTATTCGTTTTCTATCCCTGAACGTAAAGACGAAAAATTAAGCCAAATTCTTGATTTTTCATTTTGTTTGAACAAATGAAAAATGAAAAATGTGCCGTTTTTTTCATTTTTCAGATTTCAATATTAAATTAAAAATGAATGATCGGAAAATACCCTGATTTTCCTCCCCTTCATCAAGATACATTTACATGAGATGCAAATGAAGATATTTGAAGACTTGACTTTTCTTTTTTCTTTTTTTTTTTTTGAGAAATTGATTAAAACAAAGTGAGTTTATGCTTAAAACAGGAACATATATCTGTCAATGATAAGTAGATTTTTCTGAGCCCATTTGCACATATTTGTTCGTTTTAATCCATATTAATAATTATTTCCATCTTGTAGTTAAGCTATTTTTGTACACATTGTTGATGTATTCTGTTTCCTTCAATGTATTCCTTACATTTTTTTTCTTTGTATATTTTGTCACATTTGTCACTTTATTCAGTGTTCATTTTGGACCCTATCTGGCAGTAATCTACTTGCAAAAAAAAAAAAAACATCTCACACAGACAGATTCACAGCAGATCCTCTATAAACCCTAAAAACAGTGAAATTTTTCTCAGCAAAGGCATGAAGTCAGAGAAACTTCCTCATTGCTTTACAAACGGCATGTTGCCAGTGCATGTGGCGTAGTTTGTTGAATCAGTCAGTTTGCATAAGCACACACCTGACATGTCGACGTTCCTGATGCCAAACAAACACAGTATTATATCAGTCAGTGAACGACGGATTGAGAGAGCAAGTGAAACGAATCCGAGACGCAAACGCATGACAGAAGTGTGTGAAATCAGCCTGACAGCCAGAAGAAGACACACAGAGAACCGGAGACAGAAATAGAGAGATTACCAGAACGACTCAACTACTTACTACATGCCTTACACACACACACACGCACACACACACACACACACACACACACATAATGAGTCCATGAGCCTTTTTATAATCAGGATTTTAAGATCAAATAGATATGAATATATATAATTCATATCTAATTCATATTCATATCTTTCACATAATGAGTCCATGAGCCTTTTTATAATCAGGATTTTAAGATCAAATAGATATGAATATATATAAAGGAAAATATTGTATTTTTATAGCTGATTTGGAGTGCGACAAATTAATTTTTAAAGAACATGTATTTCATTCTGCCATTGAATATAAGTTCATCAAAAATGCAAGCATTATAATTCAAGAAAGCACAAAGCTCTTTGAAATAATGTTAGATGCACAAGACAACTGTTTTAAGCCAACTGGCATTATATTTAACCATTATATTGATCTGTATGTACACAGACTATACATTTTGATTAATTATAATGACTACAGGCAAACCTACACCTTTAAGAAAATGTTAAGCATTTAAATACATACACTTCTGTTCAACTGTTTAGAGTTGGTACAATTTTTTTATGTTTTTCTTTTTATAGAAGTTTCTTCTGCTCACCAAGGCTGCACTCATTTGATCAAATATACAGTAAAAATACTGATACATTTTTAGAATTTAAAATATCAGTTTTCTATGTGAATATCTGTTAAACTGTAATGTATTTCTGTGATGCGCAGCTGTATTTTCAGCATCATTACTCCAGTCTTCAGTGTCACATGATCTTCAGAAATCATTCTAATATGCTGATTTGCTGATCAACAAACATTTCTGATTATTATCAATGTTGAAAACAGTTGTGCTGCACAATATTTTGGTGGAAACCTCACACACACACACACACACACACACACACACACACACACTCACACACACACACACACACCCACACACACGCAGACGAGTGATATGAAATCCTGCTCAATCCTGCTTCACGTTCACTCAACTAAAGAAACAGGAACATCACAGAGATCAATGTCTCTGCATCTCACAGCAAAACACACACACTTCATGCGCCTGTAGGTGTTAACATTAATTATTCAGATTTATGTAGATTTTATGACTAAGAACAGCAACATCTGTCACCTGTAATTCACCTGGGAAATAAAGTTATATTAATATCTACAGATTTAAATGCGGTTAAGTGGAGCGAAGCACCCTGTGTACCAGGGCGTCATTTTAATAAAACTGAGACACTATCATAGCTTCTTTTATGTCTTTTTTTTTTTATTTCAATTTTCATTTTAGTTTTCATTTTAATTAAAGATTTAGTAATTTTGTTGTGTGTTTTTGTCATTATATAACAGTCTATAATTACTTTTTACATTTTTTAAATATTTTGAATGTTTAAAGGTGTTTTATATTTTAAATATGTTAAGAAAATATGTTTAAATATGTTTAGAACATATGTAAATTATGTTAAACTAAATCAAAATTAGAAATGTTGCTAAAATAAAATAAACTTGTTTTAAATAAACTACGTTTTATTAAATATTTTTAAAAATTTTATTAAAATGTTTTAATAAAACTAAACAAAACAAATTATGAAAATATAAGCTAATTCAAAATATTAATAATACAATAATAGTATAAGGAATGCCAAAATAACACGTCACAATAGTTACTTTCTGTCTATATGTGAATAATTGTGAAATATTTTACAAATGAAATATGCTTCATCTCATTTGTTTGTTTTGAAATGACATTCGTTATTTTAGAATCATTAAGATATTTTTAGTTCTTTTTATTTTTTGTATTTTCCATTTTCATTTGTAATTTTACTTAAAGTTTAATATTTTGTGACTTTATTACTGATCTTTTAAATAAGTCTATATATTTTCTAAAATTAATTTTATTTAAGTTTGAGTTATTTTAGTACATCAAGGTAAACAAAATGATGTATATGGTGATATGGAATCTGAATTTTTTTTATTAAGTACCAATTTTTATTTTTATTATTTTTAATGGTTTAAGTTTTAGTTAACCACAATATCCCAAATTAGTTAACAACACTTCCCACGTGCCATTATATCATATTAACATGACAAACATATGAATTATTGAATTAAATATGATTTAAAGGAGTGAACTGCATTCACTACATTTCCCATAATCCTCTGCATGGCCAAAAAGCCTTTGGAAGAAACACAGACGTAGTCGTATATATGTGCAGGTGTCAGTCTTCAGACTCCAGAAGGCAGATTACATCCCGTCTGATGCAAATCTTTCACTCAATATTCCAGCAGAAATGACCTTCTATGTAAATAAACTCCTCCGTATTCAAGAGATCTGACCCTTCGCTCGACTCGAGGAACACTGCAGAGGAGTGACTCCTCTCCTGATAAACAGAGCCAGAAGATAACCATAAAACAACAGCTTTTACTGTAGAGCCAAAGCTGCTTCACCAAGCCAGAAAATAACATAACGGAGCAACATATGAGGAACAAAGGAGAGAATACGAGGAGAATAGATGCTTTTTTCAGCAGTTTTCTGAAGGAAGGAAAGGAAAGGACCTCAAGATTTCCTGAGTGATTTTATACAAACAATAATAATAATACTATAGTTTTATATTGGGCATGCAGTTCAAATAACTGAATTATTGAAGTACTAAAACTAAAACTGAAATAAAAATAAAGATAAAAAGAAATATATATTTAAAAAAACGAAGTAACAAAATACTTTAAGTAAACTATTAACAATCATTTTCGTTCATTAAAAACTGTGAAATAATAGTAAAATAAAATAATATTTTATTGCAAACTTAGAAATGTTGCCTTGGCAACTAAGTGAATAAATCAGTTTAAGTAGTAAAATTAAAACTGAAATAAAAATTTAGCAAAATAAAATATATGTGTATATAAAGAATATACAAATGACCAAAGAAAGAAAGTGAAAATTTCTAAAAATGAATTCTGAAAATATGAAAATCAAAGCTAATTCAAAATATTATTGTATACTAAATGGAAATAAATGATAAGTATAATACATTTTTTTATCAATTAATTAATTCAACTATTTCAGTCTTTCTACTTCAAAATGTCGTGTTTAATTCAATGTTTTATTGGCGGTATCTTTGTAATTAATTGTGAAATTAAAAAATTGTTTGCACACCAATATTTTCAGTGTATTTGTATAATCCAGAAATACTTCACAAATGAAAGGTGCTATATAATATTAACATTAAAATTATATGTTTTTAAATATTTGGATTTTTTATTTTCGTATTTGCAGTTGAATTTTAATTTTGTGCTTTTGTCATTGTTATTATTATTATTTAAATATGTCTATATTAATTTTATTCCAGTTTTAGTTAAACTAAATGAAAATGAGAAATAGCTTAATCTCATTTGAATTTTTTTGTCTTTTTTGATGAACAAATCAAAAGATCTGATGATTAGCATCATGAAATGCTCATTTAAAACTCAAATCTACTCCAGAAGCACCACAGCATTATCAAGCTGGTTTTCACCACCTCAGTATTTTACAGTAAGCGCTGAAGAACTTCTAATGAAACACAGAGAACTTTTAAACCCTTAAAATCGAATCAAGAACCGATGGAAACCTTTATTTTTAGCAGCAACCGAGAGGAAAGCAGAGTGAGGAGAAAGAAGCAGGCGCTGATGGTTTGGCATCCTGCAGGAAACCACCTCAAGTGTCAAAAGATTTCTCAGCCTTTTGATTCAGGTTGCCGCGGCGATGAGAAGCAGGGATGGGGAGGCGAGGTTGCCAGGGATACGGAGCGGCGGCGATGACGCAGGAAGACAGCGGGAGCGTCTGTTTCCTTTCTCATTCGCCAGTGGGAGGAAGAAGACAAACTTTACTTTTTGCCTTCGCCACAGAAGAACAAACTTCCCCGTTTGGCTCTTTCTGGAGGCTGAGATTCTGCGCTCCATAAAGCCCCGTTTGAGCTAAAAACACTTCGTTTGAGTTTCACACGCGCTTCCATATAAAGCATCATTTCCACTGGAGTCACACTGAGAGATTCACACATCAACAGCCTCAGAATCAAACACGCTCACAGAAATAAGCTCAACATGAATAAAGTCAACTGTATGAACGCATAAACAACAGCGGCAGAGTTTTAGATCTTAATATTGCACGAGTGTTTGCAGTTAGACACACAAAACTCAGACAAAACTCTTGCCTTTTTATATTTATTCCAGCATTCAAACATCCACACATGGTCAAACAAAAAAAATAATAATTTTTGAAGATTAGTGGAACACGTTTTACAAGAAAATACTATTTCAGTTTTTCTCCTTGAAACTTCCGTGCTTAGTTTAAAGTGCTACTTGACTTTTTTTTTTTTTTTTGTAATTATA
>NW_015560623.1:102844-112341 GCF_001515605.1 Sinocyclocheilus anshuiensis | reverse complement strand
TATATATATACACTATAAATAATTATACATTTTACAAGAAAAAAAAAACTATGTCAGCTAATTTAAATTTAAAATTAATTCTGAGTGGAAACTGTTTCAAAATAAATCCTACACCAAACGGTTTCCAATGTACCTGTACATTTAGGTATTTTTTTATTTATTTACTGATATTTAAAAGATTGTTTATATTTAATAGTTTGTTTAAATTTTTTTATAGATTTTAATATGTGCAACCTGATCATAAGGACTGCGACTGACCGCTTACCAGATAACATATTCAGAGGGAAGAGTTCACATGTGGTCTGGCTTGACTTCTGATTTCTGAATGTTTCGCAGCATAACTCTGCATTACTCAAACACTGCATTAAATGCAATTACGTCTCATCTCAGCTGCACCTGCACTGAACGCCTTCTTTGCATCTTCACAGCCACTTCTGATGCTTTTCCAGGTGCATTGTCACTTAGTTTTTTAGTCAAGAGCATTTGAAAATGCTACTTGAAATAAGCAGCCTATAATAAACATTAACTGAAATAAAATAAAATTAAATGAAAAATTATTAAATTAATACAAATAAAATTAAAAAAACTTCCAATTATTTTATTTCAGTCAGTTGCCAAAATTTCTAATTTTTTTTAGTTTTACTTGATGTACTAAAATAACTAAATTAACTAAAAAGGTTTAACTAAAATTAAATTGAAAGCAGGAAAAAATATATTAAAAACCTAATTCAAAACATTAACAAAAACTATTTAATAAAAAATGATTTTAAAAGACATAATTTTAAAGACATTTCTAAAAAAATAAATAATAAAAATAGCAAAATTACTCCATAACTTTAACTAAAGTGAAAAATCTAATTCAAAATATTAACAAAAACTATAATAACGTGAAATGAAAACACACTCTCTCTCTCTCTCTAAACTTCACTGCGCTGTAAATCAGCCTGAAACATTTCTTGAACAGCTGAATCACAATCATATTTAAAGACTCTATAAAATCCTAACTGGGGTTTTGAGACATTATGTGCAGAGTAACAGTGTGTATTTTCTGGATCAGGTTAAATGTGAGAGGAAAGCGACATGGGGTGGGTGTGTGTGTGTGTGTGTGTGTGTGTGTGTGTGTGTGCGTGAGTGAGTGAGTGAGCGAGTGAGTGTGTGCATGCGTGCGTGTGCGTGTGTGAGAGCGTGTGTGTGTGAGTGCGCATGTGTGTGTGCGCGCGTGTGTGTGCGTGCGTGTGTGTGCGTGCGTGTGTGTGTGTTCACGTCTCTCTCACCTCTCCAGAGTGAATCTCTACACTTTTTGTGTTACGTAATCAGACAAAATCCCAAAAGGTCAAAGATAAAGCGCTCATCTGCGGCTGGCGGCGGCTCGGTTGTGTTTTTGCGCGACCCTCGGCTTCGGGGTGATTCAGAATCCTGCATGAGAGCGCCAGAGAGGTCAAACGTCTCCAAACACTCGCCAGAGAGCTTAAAACAGAGACAGAGGCTTTAAAAACCCATCTCAGGTGGAGAGACGCCAAGCATCATCTGCAGCGCAGCATCGGTTTTATATCCCCATAAAAACACACGCCGTAAGTTTGAGTGTTACGAGTTTCCACTCCAGACAAGAGCGCACCGAACAATTTAGGGATTTTATGAGTGGATCCGATCAAAATCAAGATTTACTGCAGGGACAAATATGATCACAAAGTTAAACGAGAAAAAAACTCAAAGAAAAATTAAAAACAATTCACACATTAGGAAACTAAAACATGCTAACTAATTATTTAAAATGATGTTCTTCCTCAGTAATTTTGTCTTATTTTCCAGTATAAATATCTAATCATTATTAAATCAAGAAACATTTACATTAGATATTTGGAAAGATTAATTAGATATTTGTCAAGGTTATTGTAGTTAATTAAAACTAAAACATATATATAATAATACCTGTTAGTGTGGTGAGAAAACTAAACTTATTTTGCTTACACACTGATGGATCATTTTGATTGTTTTAAGCTTAAACTCACTTAATCTCAATACATTTAATAAATAAAATAACAATACTTTATATCTTATTTAAGTATAGTAATTTTCCATCTGAAGTAACTCTATCTTGATTTAAAGGGCACCTGTTATGCAAACTTCACTTTTACATGGTGTTAGCACATAAATGTGTGTTGGCAGTGTGTGAACACAACCACCCAACAATGACACAAATCCACTCATTAAACCAAATCACTTTCACTAGGCCTGCTGTTTTGATTCACTAAGCAATGTGACATCACATTGCACAGGCCCCGCCCACAGCGGCTGATTGACAGCCCTGCATTGCTATAGTTTCCGCTGTTTCGTCCCACTTTCAGTGCATTAGGCTTCCCATATGTGTGGCTGAACACCGGTGCTCTTGCACATGTTGCTTCTACCGGCTGATGGCACGGGAATATGCAGCTCATTTGCATTTAAAGTGATACACACCAAAACAGCTAATTTTACAAACGCCCCAAAAATGACAGTTTCCAGATGTTATAATAAATTATCTGTGGGGTATTTTGAGCTGAAACTCATTCTGGGGACACCCAAGACCAATATTACATCTTGTAAAAAGGGGCATAACAGGTGCCTTTTAAGAATTTTTAGATATTTATATACAAAAATACTGAGAAAGAAAATCATTGTTTCAAATGTTTTAATTTCCTTATGTGTAAATTATTTTTGTTTTTTGTTTTTTTCAAGAATTTTTACTCGTAATTGAAAACAAGACAAAAATACTACAAATAAATATCATAACATGGCTCAGAAATGCATCTCAGATTTGCATTTCAGCACAAATTCATCTGATACTGCTAAAAACCATTGATAAAAGAAACGACATGAAAACAGATTTACATCGAGTGAGAATAAATATAGTTTGTGCTGAACACTCCAGTCAAACCAGTCAAATTCAACAAACATTTAGAAACCATCAAGACAAACCTGTTGAATTTTTCATTGCATTAATAATTAACTATTAAGTATAATAATGCATTCACTGTTTGATTTTAAGGCCAAACACAATGAGTTTGCAATGTCCAATACAAAATCTGTCTGGAAGCAAAACCAGTTAAAAATCACTGATCTAAAACACACACACAAACACACACATTCAAGTGACATTCCAACACGCACACACACACACACACACACACACACACACACACATATGTGCTGCCACCTCCGGCTCTGTTCCCGTGGTGACCGAAGAAACGCATCTCGACAGCGCAGCAAATCTCCACAAGCAGCCCGGCAACCATCACCAGGGAGCCCGTCGCCGCGGTAACGAGATGATGACAGGTGGATAGGAGCGCAATCTCCGAGCTTTGGCCGCAGGGAAATGAAAGCGAATGCAGCAGAGATTTTCTGCTCGTTTGTGCGCCGGAGGGCCGAAAACGAGCACTTACTCAACAAATAAGAAACAACAGCACTTCAGCACAACGCTTACATAAAAGAGCTGAACATTCAACAGCATCATTAATAAGATAAGGTGGAACCACATTTTTTGAGAAGAGGACCATCCCAGAATGCATCGCCGTAAAAAAAAAAAATCATCCAATACGAATTATAAGGATTATAAATACATATGTTCAAACAATGTAAAAAAAGTTCAATCTGTCAACATCCAATTTAACTGAGAGTTTATAGTGATAATAGTGAGCTCAAAGTGAGCTTAAAGAGATAATAGTGAGCTCATTAAGTACACCAAGAAACATTGGTGTAGCTTTTACAATTTTGACTCAGAAACAGCTAGTAAATTTCACAAATAATTACACAGATATGGCAAGTTATATTGAATTATATGTGAAATTTTGAAGTAGAATGACAAAGTATTTTCTTGTAAAATGTACTTCAATAATCTTTTCTTACAACTTAAAAAAATCATTTTTTACAGTGAAACAGAGTAAAGCAGCCTCATTTACTGGTCCTAGTAGGTTTAAATGGTTTAATGTCAGCAGTTTTAAGCAGAGCTGCTAAATCTCTCAGTTTTCAGTGGTTTTGCTAATTTTGTACGTTTTAATTGGTATTTGGTAATATGGTAATTTCTGAAAGTTTTAAATTTGTAATTTTGTACATTTTAATTGGTATTTGGTAATATGGTCATTTCTGAAAGTTTTAACTTTGTAATTTTGTACATTTTAATTGGTATTTGCAATTATTGTAAAGTTTTAATTGGTATTTGCAATTTTGTACATTTTAATTTGCAATTTTGTATGTTTTGATTGGTATTTTCAATTTTTTTAAGTTTTAGCTTTGCAATTTTTGTAAGTTTTACTTAGTATTTGCAGTTTTGTACGTTTTTATTGGTATTTGCGATTTTTTACATTTTCATTGGTATTTGCAATTTTTTAAAGTTTTAATTGGTATTTGCAATTTTGTATGTTTTAATTAGTATTTGCAATTTTATAAGTTTTAATTAGTATTTGCAATTTTGTATGTTTTAATTAGTATTTGCAATTTTATAAGTTTTAATTAGTATTTGCAATTTTGTATGTTTTAATTAGTATTTGCAATTTTATAAGTTTTAATTAGTATTTGCAATTTTGTATGTTTTAATTAGTATTTGCAATTTTATAAGTTTTAATTAGTATTTGCAATTTTGTATGTTTTAATTAGTATTTGCAATTTTATAAGTTTTAATTAGTATTTGCAATTTTGTATGTTTTAATTAGTATTTGCAATTTTATAAGTTTTAATTAGTATTTGCAATTTTGTATGTTTTAATTAGTATTTGCAATTTTATAAGTTTTAATTAGTATTTGCAATTTTGTATGTTTTAATTAGTATTTGCAATTTTATAAGTTTTAATTAGTATTTGCAATTTTGTATGTTTTAATTAGTATTTGCAATTTTATAAGTTTTAATTAGTATTTGCAATTTTGTATGTTTTAATTAGTATTTGCAATTTTATAAGTTTTAATTAGTATTTGCAATTTTGTATGTTTTAATTAGTATTTGCAGTTTTGTACGTTTTTATTGGTATTTGCGATTTTTTACATTTTCATTGGTATTTGCAATTTTTTTTAAGTTTTAATTGGTATTTGCAATGTTGTACGTTTTCATTGGTATTTGCAATTTTTTTAAGTTTTAATTAGTATTTGCAATTTTGTATGTTTTAATTAGTATTTGCAATTTTATAAGTTTTAATTGGTATTTGCAATTTTTTTATATTTTAACTGTTATTTGCAATTTTTGTAAGTTTTCATTTGCATTTGCAGTTTTGTACGTTTTAATGGGTATTTGCAATGTTTCTACGTTTTAATTAGTATTTGCAATTTTGTAAGTTTTAATTGGTATTTGCAATTTTGTAAGTTTTCATTAGTATTTGCAATTTTGTACGTTTTTATTGGTATTTGCAATTTTGTACATTTTAATTTGCAATTTTGTATGTTTTGATTGGTATTTTCAATTTTTTTAAGCTTTAGCTTTGCAATTTTTGTAAGTTTTAATTAGTATTTGCAGTTTTGTACGTTTTTATTGGTATTTGCGATTTTTTACATTTTCGTTGGTATTTGCAATTTTTTTAAGTTTTAATTGGTATTTGCAATTTTGTATGTTTTAATTAGTATTTTTGTATGTTTTGATTGGTATTTTCAATTTTTTTAAGTTTTAGCTTTGCAATTTTTGTAAGTTTTACTTAGTATTTGCAGTTTTGTACGTTTTTATTGGTATTTGCGATTTTTTACATTTTCATTGGTATTTGCAATTTTTTTAAGTTTTAATTGGTATTTGCAATTTTGTACATTTTAATTTGCAATTTTGTATGTTTTGATTGGTATTTTCAATTTTTTTAAGTTTTAGCTTTGCAATTTTTGTAAGTTTTACTTAGTATTTGCAGTTTTGTACGTTTTTATTGGTATTTGCGATTTTTTACATTTTCATTGGTATTTGCAATTTTTTTTAAGTTTTAATTGGTATTTGCAATTTTGTACATTTTAATTTGCAATTTTGTATGTTTTGATTGGTATTTTCAATTTTTTTAAGCTTTAGATTTGCAATTTTTGTAAGTTTTAATTGGTATTTGCAATTTTTGTAAGTTTTAATTGGTATTTGCAATTTTGTATGTTTTAATTAGTATTTGCAGTTTTGTACGTTTTTATTGGTATTTGCGATTTTTTACATTTTCATTGGTATTTGCAATTTTTTTTAAGTTTTAATTGGTATTTGCAATGTTGTACGTTTTCATTGGTATTTGCAATTTTTTTAAGTTTTAATTAGTATTTGCAATTTTGTATGTTTTAATTAGTATTTGCAATTTTATAAGTTTTAATTGGTATTTGCAATTTTTTTATATTTTAACTGTTATTTGCAATTTTTGTAAGTTTTCATTTGCATTTGCAGTTTTGTACGTTTTAATGGGTATTTGCAATTTTTCTACGTTTTAATTAGTATTTGCAATTTTGTATGTTTTAATTAGTATTTGCAGTTTTGTACGTTTTTATTGGTATTTGCAATTTTTTACATTTTCATTGGTATTTGCAATTTTTTTAAGTTTTAATTGGTATTTGCAATTTTGTACGTTTTCATTGGTATTTGCAATTTTTTTAAGTTTTAATTAGTATTTGCAATTTTGTATGTTTTAATTAGTATTTGCAGTTTTGTACGTTTTTATTGGTATTTGCGATTTTTTACATTTTCATTGGTATTTGCAATTTTTTTAAGTTTTAATTAGTATTTGCAATTTTGTATGTTTTAATTAGTATTTGCAATTTTATAAGTTTTAATTGGTATTTGCAATTTTGTAAGTTTTCATTAATATTTGCAATTTTGTAAGTTTTTATTGGTCTTTGCAATTTTTTTAAGTTTTAATTGGTATTTGCAATTTTTGTAAGTTTTAATTAGAATTTGCAATTTTGTATGTTTTCATTGGTATTTGCAATATTTGTATATTTTAACTGTTATTTGCAATTTTTGTAAGTTTTAATTAGTATTTGCAATTTTGCAAGTTTTTATTGGTATTTGTAAGTTTTGTAAGTTTTAATTGGTATTTGCAATTTTTGTAAGTTTTAATTAGTATTTGCAATTTTGTACGTTTTTATTGGTATTTGTAATTTTTGTAAGTTTTAATTGGTATTTGCCATTTTTGTATGTTTTAATGGGTATTTGCAATTTTGTATGTTTTCATTGGTATTTGCAATTTTTTTATATTTTAACTGTTATTTGCAATTTTTGTAAGTTTTCATTTGCATTTGCAGTTTTGTACGTTTTAATGGGTATTTGCAATTTTTCTACGTTTTAATTAGTATTTGCAATTTTGTAAGTTTTAATTGGTATTTGCAATTTTGTAAGTTTTCATTAATATTTGCAATTTTGTAAGTTTTTATTGGTCTTTGCAATTTTTTTAAGTTTTAATTAGTATTTGCAATTTTGTATGTTTTAATTAGTATCTTCGAACTGTTGCCTTCTGGTCGGCGCTACAGAGCACTGACCACCAGAACAGCCAGGCACAAGAACAGTTTTTTCCCACAGGCTATATTCAGCCTGAACAATTAATCTTTCATAATTATACATCGTCCATCACAACTAACATAGTTGTATTTATATTAAACTGCACACTTTGTAAATAACATATCTGCACACTAATAAACATATCTGTACATTTATCTAAACAATTCATTTTTTCCTATACTTCTATTTCTGTATATAGTACATTATTACATTTTTCAAATTTTTCTTTTTTTATTATACTAGTGTTATATTACATCCCTACTGTGTTATTCCTATGTATGTCTGCACTATCATGTATGTCTGCACTATGTTTGTACTTTCTTCTACACTGGAAGCTCCTGTCGTCAAGTCAAATTCCTTGTGTGTGTAAACATACTTGGTAATAAAGCTCTTCTGATTCTGATTTGCAATTTTGTAAGTTTTAATTGGTATTTGCGATTTTTGTATGTTTTTAATTAGTATTTGCAATTTTGTACGTTTTTATTGGTATTTGTAATTTTTGTAAGTTTTAATTAGTATTTGCAATTTTGTATGTTTTCATTGGTATTTGCAATTTTTGTATATTTTAACTGTTATTTGCAATTTTTGTAAGTTTTCATTTGCATTTGCAATTTTGTAAGTTTTAATTGGTATTCGCGATTTTTGTAAGTTTTCAATGGTATTTGCAATTTTTGTACGTTTTCATTGGTATTTGCAATTTTTGTACATTTTAATTGGTATTTGCAATTTTGTACGTTTTCAGTGGTATTTGCAATTTTTGTACGTTTTCATTGGTATTTGCAATTTTTGTACATTTTAATTGGTATGCGATTTTTGTACGTTTTAATGGGTATTTGCAATTTTGTCTGTTTTCATTGGTATTTGTAATTTTTGTAAGTTTTAATTGGTATTTGCAATTTTTGTATGTTTTAATGGGTATTTGCAATTTTGTCTGTTTTCATTGGTATTTGTAATTTTTGTAAGTTTTAATTGGTATTTGCAATTTTTGTATGTTTTAATGGGTATTTGCAATTTTGTCTGTTTTCATTGGTATTCGTAATTTTTGTAAGTTTTAATTGGTATTTGCCATTTTTGTATGTTTTAATGGGTATTTGCAATTTTGTATGTTTTCATTGGTATTTGTAATTTTTTTAAGTTTTAATTGGTATTTGCAATTTTTGTATGTTTAATGGGTATTTGCAATTTTGTATGTTTTCATTGGTATTTGTAATTTTTTTAAGTTTTAATTGGTATTTGCAATTTTTGTATGTTTAATGGGTATTTGCAATTTTGTATGTTTTCATTGGTATTTGTAATTTTTGTATGTTTTAATTGGTATTTGCAATTTTGTACGTTTTGCAGTTTTGTAAGTTTTAATGGGTATTTGCAATTTTGTAAGTTTTCATTGGTATTTGTCATTTTTGTAAGTTTTAATTGTTATTTGCAATTTTGTACATTTTCATTGGTACAAGTTTACAAAAAAATCTGTAAGAAACAGGGAGTAACACATTGAATTAGTATTTTCTTACTCCAAATCTTACTCCAATAGTCCTTATTTACAACTTCAAAAAATATTTTTAGTTGTGGGGACAGAGCCAAAAACTGCTGCACTGATAAAGATGCACATGATCAGAAGACGAATGAAGTGTAAACTAGAGTTTCACCAGAACTCATCAGATAAACGGAACTAAACTGCTACTAACTTACTCGACTCGAGTGGCTCTGGTGAAATAGCAGAAAAGTGCATTTGGATCTTTGGAGGCGGTCGCCTTGACGACAGCGACAGCAACGTTCCTGTTATTGTCACACAGGTTGGTCTCATTGTCATCGGTCCATCTGCTGCTGTGAAATTCAGACGACCATGAAACATCTCCAACGTCTCTGTCTGATCTATTTCACATGCTTCACACACCCTCCACACTTCTCCTGCTTTCTTGTGTTTGTCTATGAAATGGTCCAACACTCCAGATGGAAAACATGCTGAGAGTGTGTGTGTGTGTGTGTGTGTGTGTGGTGTGTGTGTGTGCTGAGAGTGTGTGTGTGTGTGTGTGTGTGTG
>NW_015560623.1:101438-102787 GCF_001515605.1 Sinocyclocheilus anshuiensis | reverse complement strand
TGTGTGTGTGTGTGTAAATTCACTGCTCATTGACTAGTGTTTGTGTGAAAGCCTCCAATAAAAATCACAATTACCACACCCGAGAAAGAGAGAGAAATAATAACAGGTAAACCGAAATGGAAGAATATTACAGATATAAACTGCAATTAATCAGTATTTTGTCTTGTTTTCAAGGAAAAATAAACATAAATATAATAAAAACTATATATATAAGCAACATAAGAAGAAATTACAGCTTGTTTTCAGAGAATATATCTTGAATAAAAGTAGATTGTATTTTATTACACACAATGCACATTTTTATGCAAAATTACTGCAGTTATTAAGTCTTTTTTTCTAAAAAAAAAATCAATCAAAAGTAATTGAGTTAAGAGAAAATCTGCCAATGGGACAGAAAAATCTACTTATTTCAAAGAGAAAAGGTCATTTCTTTTTACCCCACTGACTGATATCTGTTCTTGTTTTTAAACAAAAACTCATATAATTTGGAGTAAAAGAAAATTGTAACAAAAATTATAATAATAAAAAAAAAACAGTTAATATCTTTGGTCAATTTGCTTCTCAAGTAAATGTATCTTAATTTAAGCATGTTTAGATATTTGATCTGGAAAACAAGCATTTGTTCCAGAAAAAAAATAAAAAAAATAAATATAAACAAGATAGAAATTAACTACGACTTATTTTGAGAGAATATATCTTGATTCAAAGTAGAGTTTTAAGTTTTCAAAGTTGTAAATACATTTATTACAAAAAATGACCATTTCAGTCCTTCTACTTTAAAATTTCACATTTATTTCAGAGTGTTACTTGCCATTTCTCTGGAATTATTTGTCAAATGTATCAACAATTTCTGAGGGAAGTAAATTCTACATCAAATGTTCATTGTCTATTTGATATATATTTACACGTTTAGAGACATTTATGCTGAAAATAACCAAAGAAAACCCTGCCAATGATCAGAAATCAGATGAATGTTTTATGAAATTCTTAGGTAATTGTGTCTTGTTCTGAGGATTTTTTGATCTGGAGAAGAAGAGGAAGACTTCATGAAGCTGTATGTTGATTCTCAGACAGAAGGACTTTGACACACTCAAACACACACACACACACACTCACACACAATCACACACACACACTCACACACACACACACAAACTTTGTGCTATTTCAGATTTTCAATACACTCCATTCTGTGTGATTTATAAGCGTTTTGAAAAATGGGGACATGGGGTAATGTCCTCATAAGTCACCTTCTCCTTGTAATACCTGTCATACCCATGTCATTATACAAATTTGTGTCCTCATATGTCACAAAATCGCGCACAAACACACACACACACACACCCACA
>NW_015560623.1:95977-101428 GCF_001515605.1 Sinocyclocheilus anshuiensis | reverse complement strand
CACACACACACACACACACACTCACACACACTCCATCCGTCCCCATGGGGGGACAACGCTGCCGTCTCTACGGTAACGATGTACTTAGATGGTTGTCACGGCGACAGCAGCAGCGATGCCATGAGTCATAAAGAGAGAAAAATTTTAAAACGCTTAAAAAATAAAAAAATAAAAGCAGAGAGAAGCCTTTTAATCTGGCCAGTGTCGATAAAAACAGTCAGTTTATCAGGCTGGAAGTGAGTGGAAGCATCCGGAGAACAGTGACATTTTCACCGGTGATTTAGTTTGCCAGTCAAGAGCTCTTCAAAGAAAACAAACTCGTCCTCCATTATCACCCGCCGGATAAAACCTGCCGTGTTAACGCTGTTTATTCCTCGTCTTTACAAAAAACAGGATAGAAAGAGACTGATTGAGTTCTCTGCGTCGTCTTTTATTCGTCGGGTCTCGATGAGAGCAAAATACCAGAGGAACAAGAACAAAACGAGCAGAAAAACACACGACTGACTCATCCGACTGAGTCAAAAGAGTTCAACCTTAAGTTATTCTAGTCTCTAGATTCTAGTCTCGGGTAGACGTGTTGAAAGAAGACTCTTTTCTGCATTTATTTGATCAAAAATACAGTATAAATTGTGAAATATCATTACAATTTAAAACAGCTGTTTTCTATGTGAATCTCTGTTAAACTGTAATGTATTTCTGTGATGCGCAGCTGTATTTTCAGCATCATTACTCCAGTCTTCAGTGTCACATGATCTTCAGAAATCATTCTAATATGCTGATTTGCTGCTCAAGAAACATTTCTGATTATTATCAGTGTTGAAAACGGTTTATATTTTTATGGAAACTGTGATTAATTTTCACAGGTGAACAGAAAGGGCAAAAGAACAGCATTTATATGAAATGTAACTTCAAAGTTACTTGCTAAACGAAAGTATCAATTTCTTTCAAAAAAATAAAAAATCTCACCGACCCCAAACGTTTGAACAGTAGTGTCAGTTTTCTGGCAACGAGTTTCTCAAACACGAACCACGAGCAGTAATTGTGGTCTTAACAAACACCACTAAGTGCATTTCAGAAACACACGATATTTCGAGAGTTCTGCTTCTACAGTTTCACCTTAAACGACTAATATTTGTGTAAGAAACCGAGAGGAAATAATTGAGGTTAAGATCCAGTAAAGCGTCCCTGCACATGCATTTGACGTTTTTCTTCATTCAGAAACACGCATATGGATTTCTGCACTGATGACAAAACCACTGAACTCAAATGTGTCACTCTGAAAACATTTTTCGAGACAGACAGTGTCTCATGAATTAAATGACGGCATCTCCGCTAACACGGATCAATGTCACCATGCCAACGGATTGCATCACGGACGAAGCTGGTAATTAAAGCATTGTCTCCGTGTGGAGTTCTGGGCCTGGTTGCATGAAAGCCCTTAAGCTAAGAAATCCCTTAGTTATAAGGTTAAGCGAACCCTTAGTGAAACTTGGGTCGCAAGAAAAAAACCTAAGAGTCAATTAGTGTTCCCTTAAGTGTTGCTATAAAGTCCTTAGTAACCATTTCACCTTAATAAATTTAAGGGACCAAGAGAGCCATCTTAAACTCAAATGCAATGGCTGATTTTAGGTTAATTGAAGAGGGGGAAGTACCAAGGCACGTTTTAATAATCGAAAATAGGCACGATTTTAATGATCATTAAAATCACGCATATTTCGATACGCAATTATTGAGAGAGTATCAGTTTTATCCGTTTTCAGTAAATCCTTCGTCTCACCACAGTCCAGTTTTATGTTTTTTGTTTTCTGTGCTCTTGGTATTCTCCATTACGCAAATATATTAGTACAACTGTGGTTGTTTCGTTATGTTCTGTTTATTGTGAGATGTACACTGTAAAAAAATTACAGTGAATTTAACGGTAAAAGACTGTAAAAATGCTACAGTAAAAACCTGCTAAATGGTTAACCATAAGTTCCCCTACTATATACGGTGAAAAACTGTATTGGACATTACATGTAATTTTACAACAGTATACCATTTTTGGAAGTGAAAAAGTTGTATAATTTACAGTGAATAACCGTAAATTGACATTCCCAGAATTCCCTGTGTTCCATTTCAAATTTTATGTTTTGTTTTGTTGTTTTTGTTGAAATAACTATGTTTCTTCTCATCAGTTTTGTACATTAGGATTGTATGTTACATCTAATGTTGTTAAATTAATATTTATTGCATTATTTCAGTTTCATGTGTGTTACCATGATGGTGTTTAGTGTTTGTGTGAATGACACTGTGCACCTTCTATATATGTTAATATTTAAAAGCTGCTTGTGATGGGCTTTGGTTCATCATGTGACTTTCTCATCACCACCTGCTTTTGGTGGTTATCAGTGTATTACAACGGTACAAAACAGTACTTCAATAGGTTGGTATATTAACAGTATATCAGTTAAAGAAATTACGGTATTTAACTGTAAATTTAAGTTAAAACCATAAAACCTAAGATGTTGCTACCGTATTATTTACAGTAAAATTCTGGCAACCACAGCTGCCAGTTTTTACCGTAAATTGTATGGATTTTTTTTTTTACAGTGTAGTAACTATAGCAACCGCGGCGGCCATTGCCGTAAGTTGCCAGAAACTACAGTGAAACACTTAGTATAAACACTTAAGTAAGGATGAGAACTTTGTTGTAACACTCTTAATGAAATCCCTTGCCTCAGGGAATTTTTCAACATTTTTCAAGTCAAAATACTTACAGACTTTCATGCAACCAGGCACTGGTCATCAGAGAAACGCAGCTGTTTCCCAGAGAACTTCAGGAGGAGCTCACACAACCGCTGCGCATTCAGCTCAAACTAACTTCACTTTTATGCTGCTGATTCTCTCTAAATGTAGTTTTTTGTGGGTCGACACCTCAAAGACTGCCACAGAGACAAAAATGCCGTCACGCAGCAACACACACAGACAAATCTCAAATGAGATCGCTTAAAGTTCTCCGCTGAAAGCAATTAGATCAACCGCACCGCACCGCAATCACACCACACCAGGATCAGGGCCACATCATAAAAACCACATCGTAACTCCTACAGAAATCTAGTTTAAGCATCAGCTTGGTCTCAGATGTTTCTCTTTAAGTTATTCTAAACTGAGTCAATAGCTGTCAGTAAGAGCACAGAGCTGTAAAATGAATGTGGAGCAGTTTGATCAGAGGAGAATTTGATGAAAAATGTTTGAGTTCCTACTAAATTCTCTGACTTCTGACAGCAGACTTTTGCTTTGAGAGTACAATTTAAGATCACTTTTGAAACTCCGGTTTTGCACATTTTTTCTCAAATACTTTGACATTTGAGGAAAATATGAAGAGAAACACCTCTGTAAACTCTAGTCTCTCAAACATGTTTCACGTCTCAAACCGTGCTCTCAAAACAAGTCTGCAATCAAAACGTAGAGATCTCAGTGTTAACAATAAAGGCATTAATCACAGGAAATATGCGCTAACTTACATACATTTCCAGAACAGAAATGCATTATTTATAATAAAACTCTAAGTTTTGGTGTAAGTGCTGCTGAACTGGAGGAAAACATTTTTTAAAGATATGTATTTTAATGGAAATCTACAAACGCAAATAGATAAAGTGCAGTGTATTTTGAATATTTTCTTTGCACTAGTCTGAAAGAGGACGTCATGAAGCAAAACAGCCCAAAATCTCAAAATTGACCAGTGCACAAAAAAACAATGGTTTTGTCTGTAATGTCTTGCCTCAGTTTCTCACCATTTCAAAAATATAGCCACAAGACATAAATAATATGCATGTTAAAATTAATTTAGTGTAAAGAACACTAAACAAACTTTTTTGTTGTTGTTTTTTTAAGAAAACAAGTGACAAATCTAAATTAATTTTTGAACTAATCAAACATTACGTCACAAATGCTGTCGACTGAACTGAACTTGTACTGAACTGAATATTCCCTTAAGTCTCAAAAGTGTTGAGAAACATCTCAGTAACAATATTCTTCTCTGGGAATAAAACAACACACACACACACTGTGACTAAAGTAACTGCAGCTCACAGGGTTTGAAACATGAAAACTTTCGCTGAAACACAGAAGTGTCAAACACACACCTCCATTAATAACCTCCATCTAGTGATAATTAAAATGAGAAACAGTGAATCGGTGTAATAAAAAGGGCCTCATCTACATTAGCAGAGGGGTTTACAGTTACATGACAACTAATTCAATCTAAGCCCTCGCTCATGTGTGTGTGTGTATGTATGTGTGTGTGAGAGTGTGTGTGTGTGTGTGTGTGTGTGTGAGAGAGTGTGTGTGTGAGAGTGTGTGTGTGTGTGAGTGTTGTATTGACTAATCTTTTACCCTCTATGATTACAACTCATCTGAAATACACACACACACACACAAGTACACACACTTACACACAGTTGTGAGTTATTGACCTACTAGAGTTCGGTTTTTCATAATTATGGTCTATAACGGTCAGAGACTCCACTGAGATTCAGAGGAAAGACCAATCCATTAATCACACAGTTATAGTCTGTCTCATAGCCAGAGTTATAATAGCCAACTAAAACTAAAACCATTTAAAAAAAGAAAGAAATACATATTAATGCACAATGTTTTTACTCAAAACTCACTCTACGAGAGTGTGTGTGTGTGTGTGTGTGTGTGTGTGAGAGTGTGTGTGTGAGAGTGTGTGTGTGTGTGAGTGTTGTATTGACTAATCTTTTACCCTCTATGATTACAACTCATCTGAAATACACACACACACACACAAGTACACACACTTACACACAGTTGTGAGTTATTGACCTACTAGAGTTCGGTTTTTCATAATTATGGTCTATAACGGTCAGAGACTCCACTGAGATTCAGAGGAAAGACCAATCCATTAATCACACAGTTATAGTCTGTCTCATAGCCAGAGTTATAATAGCCAACTAAAACTAAAACCATTTAAAAAAAGAAAGAAATACATATTAATGCACAATGTTTTTACTCAAAACTCACTCTACTGTGACCTAATCCAGATATTGTATATAATAAACTAACGCATAAATGTAATAAGAGACAGAACGCAGACGTTTACTGTCACCGTAATGTGGGAATTATGATCACGCAATATTAACAGATGGATCGGCAGAGAATCGTCTTTCTGCGAGTCATTAAGAAATTATGGTTTTATTCTATTTAAAGAAATATGAGGTAAACGTGTCGTGTCAATACATGATGTGCGCACTTTTGGAGTAAAAGTTTGTATAGCGAAGCACTGATCAAAAATAAACAGAAGCAAACACGACTGAATATGTACACTGTCTCGTTATTCTGATCAAAATATAATTAACTCCCGATTGACTGCCGAATATAATTAACCCCCCCGGTTTTTTCACAAATCGCACCCTGTATGTATATATATATATATATATATATATATAT
>NW_015560623.1:92678-95963 GCF_001515605.1 Sinocyclocheilus anshuiensis | reverse complement strand
TTCACAAATAACACACTGTATGTATATATATATATATATATATATATATATATATATATATATACATAATACTATAATATTATCTATTAAAAATTATATAAATATTAAATATAAAAGAATATCATATATTATACATTAATAATTCAATAATAATTAATAAGAATGAAATTCTGAGGAAAGAGCAATCCATTAATCACACAAACCCATTAATCTCACACACACACTACAGTTATAGTCTGTCTCATAGCCAGGGTTATAATAGCCAACTAAAACTAAAACAATTTAAAAAATTATGAAAAAGAAAAGAAAAAAAAAATTTTTTATAAACATTAACTGAAATAACCTTTATTATAACCTTTATATTCACCTAGAGAGAGAGAGAGAGTTACTTAATCTATCAAAATATTACTAAAACTATATTAAAAACTATACGACACTCAAATAGCACTGCTAGTTCTTCCAGTTTTCTATCATCATGTGACATCACGGATCAGCCGGGCGTCTGGGGTGTGACGGGTGATAAGAGGAGAACTGATGCCCCGTCCTGAGTCAGACATGAGCAGACGATGGAGGAGATTGTGAAGCGGGGAACAGACATCATTAAAGTCCTGGAGAGAAGAACAGGCCCTGAGCGAGACGTGGATTCAAACCTCTCATTAGAGCATGAAAAACACAAAACTACCAAACTTTGTTACACATAATTTCACACACAACAAGCGCTCAACGGGTTTTTTAATTGCCAGAATCAATAATGATGAGTTTAGAATAGGGGAAGTAACATTAAAGTTGACTATAACTAAAGAAGTAACAATGAAAAATAAGTTTGGCTCCAAAATTATCCAACATAAATCACAGAAATAATTTATTATGTATATATATATATATAGGATATACATTCTGGTAAAAGTGTTCTTCCACCCTAATTTACAAAAGTTAACCTAGTAAACACGATGAAGTCTATGAATTAATACAGGTGGCACTTCAAATATCTGTCAACATTTACATTTATGCATTTGGCAGAGACTTTTATCCAAAGTGACTTATATTGCATCGAATATACATTTATATATATTTAAAAGTTCATGCATTCCTTGGGAATCAACGGAACTTTTTCCAAAACTTTCAAACAATCGAAGTATATGATAACAAAATATTTCTAGTTAAAAATTACAGTTATGAGTTTCTTTGCATTTTAATTCATTTCCATTTTCTTACATTCAAATTTCAATTGTAATTGTATGTCTTGTTCACTACCTAAAATTCAATTTCAAGGGAACTGATCCAAGTAATTTTTCCCGGTTAACCAACGAGATTTCACTGTGGAGGGAGCTGCCAGGATGAAACAAAAGAAACAGAATCCAAGCAAAAGTTAAATAAATGAATAAATAAAATGTATTTGAATGTATATATCTCCTCTTTATAGAGAAGCAGTGAAACAACCCCATGGCTCACAGTGAGGAACCACAGGAGAGCAATAGGGCTGTAAAAATGGCTGAAAAACTAAATTCGAATTTTGTACTTAAATGTTATCAAAATTTGAATTATATTCGAATTTAAAATGCATAATTTCAGTTAAGGTGAAGAAAAGCTTTTGGCTTCTCTCCTGAGGCCACAAGAGGGCGCATCGAGCAAAATATTACTAATGCATGTTTATTCAAAGCATAAGATAGCATGACTATCTGTGAAAAAAAGTGCATAATGTTTAAAATAATGTTTATAAACCAATTATAATTAATTAAGTTGCTTAAACAACTATAAACAAAAGCATAGTTTAATACAAAGGCCGGAAAGCCAATCACACAGAGTACATTTTTCATTTAAAATCACGAAAGTCTCGAGATGTGTTTTTTCAAAGTTGAACTTATATTAATTTTAAACATGCGGCTCTTTTGTGCGAGACGCGAGTGCAACGGTGATAGATGTCCCTCTAGAAATTGCATGAATTATGCGTTCTGTGTGAACGGCTTGGTTTCAGTTTTGACGTAAACAACATCTTCTCCGCATTGATGTTCTCTTTTTCCACAATATTTGTAATGAACAACGCCGCAGCACCATCTAGTGGCTTCAACTGGACAGGCTAACAAAAACATTATAATGCAACGACACTTACATCGTCATCACATCTCGTGCGCCACTGATA
Organism: Sinocyclocheilus anshuiensis; assembly: GCF_001515605.1. NCBI lineage: Eukaryota > Metazoa > Chordata > Actinopteri > Cypriniformes > Cyprinidae > Sinocyclocheilus > Sinocyclocheilus anshuiensis. The sequence continues at coordinate 93,823 of NW_015560623.1, read as the reverse complement.
AGGCTGCCTCCTTAACGCACACCTAAAATTCAAAAGCAACGTTTTTGCATTCGAATGTGGATTTTTATTTTATATTTGACGAATATTCGAAATTTGAAAAAAAAATTTGACAGCCCTAGAGAGCAATGACGTCCAGAAGCCTCGGCACATGTGATCACACTCATTACCGAATCAATTCAGATTAAAATTCAGTTTACACTGAGCTAATAAAGAGTGAACCTGCACTTCTGAACAACATCAGAAACACAGACTGAGCTTCTAATAGAATCATGGAGTTTATGAATCAAAGATCTTCCTCCCTCATGCATAATTAATTCGCCTGATCATTAAGCCATTAACGAGGACTGGTGTACATTTATGTGAATGAGAGAGAGACTCTAGTTTAAGATTTAAAAACAGAAACTGAATTATTTATGTTTTTAATCTTTCGTTTACTTATCCATCATGCAGCATCACTTTCTATTCAGCAGATCACTGATTATAATACTGAATCATGCGTGAAAAAAAGAAAATGACGTCTAATAAGCAGCATAAAGGTTTTTTTGCATCATGACATTATTTTTATAAAAATTAAGCATATTTATCCCAAAACTGTCATTATTGTGCTGCACTCGGATATTGTACTTTTGAGTTGTTGTTGTTTTTTTCATTTTTATTATTCTCGATGATGGTTCTTGTAATATTTTCATTCTCAATAAATGTGCATTGATTAAAGGACCTAAAAAAAAAACTACCATGATGTATCTACAAAGAAATATTTGTACAAATATTATTACAATAATTTTCCAGCTTGATTTTCATGAAAATAATGTGGAAAAGAATAGATTTTAAAGGTTCAAAAACGGACTTATTTTTCTTTATTCTATATACATTCCCCTTTTCTTTCTATTATAATGTGAGCTGGTCTTATTCTTGACAGGTTTGTGATTTTCAGCAAGTTGTAAATGTCTCGCTCTCTCACACACACACACACACACACACACACACACACACACACACACACACACACACACGCTGTGAGATGCTACATTAAGCGTCATACTCGAGCTGCTGGACCTGTGTAAAGGTGATTAGTTTCTGCTAATGTATTTTAGCGGTGCATAAATCTCAGCGGAAGATACAGACAGATTCTTTAATGAGCTGCT
>NW_015560623.1:91020-92135 GCF_001515605.1 Sinocyclocheilus anshuiensis | reverse complement strand
ACCCCACACCACTTAAACTACATCTGTTAACAGCATTTATATGAGAGAGAGAGAGAGAGAGAGAGACTGTAAACCAACTTTTATCCTGTAAACTCCTGACATTAAACCAACAAACATGAATGGACAAGCATCACGCAGGGTTGCGGAGTAACGGAATACATGTAACGGCGTTACGTAATCAGGATACAAAAATATAGTAACTGTAATCCGTTACAGTTACATCAAAAAACAAAGTATTCAGATTACAGTTACATTTTGTAAAAAGTGGGAATACTATCATGATTACATTGGTTTCATTTAAAATTAAATAAATGAGTATTTTGACATAACGCTTTATATTTAGCGCTGCTTCATCATAGTTCCTGGTAGAGCCCTGCACGGGCCTCAAATATAGTCTCTAGCCCGGCCCGTGTCCGACAGATTATCAGAATTACCGTCCCGAGCCCGTCTTTTCCCCCCCTTCTCCCAAAACAGCTCATACTACTGTTTCAGCTATTAAAATTGTTCAGTTTTGTATGTAATGGCAAAGTGATTATATTTCGTTTCATTTTTTTATTAAGTTAATTTAGAAAAACCACTGGAGCATTTTTTGTTCGTTTTTGTTTTTTAAAGTAACGACCAAGCGGCCAGTGGCATACAGTGAGCCTATATTTGATCAATTTAGCCTTCTCAAATCATCACGACTTGCCTAAAATAAAATTAAATTATAGATATAAAACAGTTCAAGCATATAACAATGTTTAAACGTTAAACCTAGATAAATGTGTGCTATATCCAATAGTTTGTGCGGAGAGTGGACGCTAAAGCGCGCTTTGCAGGACATGGAGGCGCCAACGCGATCACTTGCATTTTTTTCAGTGGATACGCTGTCATTGCTCATAAAGGTAAGAGTAATACATCATTCGTAGATGTAAAGGGTCTACTTTTATTTGTGTGCACTCACAATATATACAAAACGTTGTGCTTTTATAAAATTAAGAAAACAAACACGATGCGCTTTCTGCCGTCTCGGTCTTGAACAGGAGCGCTTCACAAAAATGAACCGAAACTCAGCGAATACATGCCTCACAGACATGATAAATATATCTATAGAAAGCTTTAAATTACTACTTAAC
>NW_015560623.1:85432-86505 GCF_001515605.1 Sinocyclocheilus anshuiensis | reverse complement strand
AGGAGATGGCGAGTCAGGATCGGCAACTTCATCCTTGCGACACCGACTCAGAAAACACTATAGTAAATAGTAAATAATTCAAATATCTCCTTACTATTTCCCCCTGACACATTCATGGTAATTACTTTTCTTTGCGGCACCTATTGCTGACGGCACACACCATACATGCTGCTGGACACTAAACACCGTCGAGCCGCTCTTGAGTCGCGGTAGCACGGTCTCGTGTTGTTTCCACCAGCGCGGCAATTTATTTTCATAACTAATTGATGGATGTCTAAAATATAAAAATAAAGCGAAGCCTAAAACAGGCCCGAGGCCCGGCTCGCATCTGAACTATGACGTGAAAATTGGCCCGAAGCCCGGCCCTAGGGGTGTAAAAAAGTCTGAAAAGGGCTGAAATGCAGGGCTGAAAGTGTAGAGTCCCCACACCCTGGATCAGTCAATGAAATAAAGAAAGATTATAGCATTTCACATGCATTTCGACTTGTAGGCTTATTTTAAAATAGACTAATATGTATATAGCATTTCGACATGTAGGCTTATTTTAAAACAGACTTAATATGCATATGGTGTACATTTTTTAATGTTGTGTATAAACTATATTTATTTTTACTTGTACATGTTAAAGAAATAAAAAAAATAATAATAAAAATAAAACTGTAATACTAAACTGTATAGCCACTCGATGTCTGCATAGCCTTTCATATAAATATACGGGCTGTAATATCTAGATGGTGAAACAAGACACGATTTTTAATAGTTTCAAATTGTTTTTACTATAGTTTTTATTAGTTTGAATTTTAAAGTCATAGTTAGAAATTGCTTTTTTGACTTATTTACATATGTAACTTGAAGTAATCCAAAAGTAATCAGATTACATTACTTTTGTATTGTGGTACTTGGATTACATTACTGAATACTTTTTTAATGAAGTAATTTGTAACTGTAACGGAATACATTTGAAAAGTAACCCTCCCAACCCTGCGCATTAACCATTAACATCACAAGATTTGCATGTCTATATATTCACATATATATATATATATATATATATATATATATATAGACACACA
>NW_015560623.1:81518-85128 GCF_001515605.1 Sinocyclocheilus anshuiensis | reverse complement strand
TATATATATAGACACACAAATCTGGTGATGTTTTTTTAGATATTCGGCAACACATTCTCACTCCCAACTCATCATATATTTAGCGTCATTTTTCGACGTGCAGGGTCCTCCGTTGTTGTCAGTTGTTTCTCTTAATTTAATGGTTTGCATGCATTTGTAAAAATATAAATAATTTTATATAAATTTATACTTTCATCGGAGCACCTAACCCCGCCCCTACCCTAAACCTACCCACTTGTGAATAATATAAAACACGTAACAGGCAAATATAAGTGCAGTCACAGGTATTTATTGCAAAAACTGACCATTAAAAAGCAGTATAAAAGCATTACAAACAAGTCCTGTTGCATTCCAAGTCTTCTGAAGACATACGATATCTTTATGCGAAGAAGAGAGTAAAACATAATGTTTTAATTGCTGAAAATGATCCCGCTCACATCTCTTTCAAAAAGATACTCCTGTCCCGTTTTGCCTCAGAAGACTTGGAATATTAATACTTTTTGAATAAATTATGACTGTAGTTGTATCTGCCTGTTATATCTTGTGTTTTATTGAAAAATGGTAGGTTTAGGGGCAGGGGTCGGGTTATGTGCTCATAAATGTGTAAATAGTGTAATGTAAATAAAACTGTTGTGACTGTTTACATTGAAAAATCACAGCCCAACATATATGCAATAATGGCAATATTATTACCCAATATATAATTTAATCATGACAATAAAATTCCCAGTACCCAAATTCCCAAAAGTGACGCCCTTCGGAGCACGAATTATTCAATTCGCGAAATGATTCGCGAACCCACAACATATAATCATTGCTGTTAATAGTGTTCACCGTCTGTTTGATTACATGTCATTAACTAACTGCATGATTTTTACTGTACATTTTACTGTACTGTACATGCCATATGGACATCAACTTGTCACCACTGATAAGCTACTCCTAAATATAATGTAGAAACTTTAATTTTCTGTGAAGCTGCTTTGCAATGATTTGTATCGTGAAAAGCGCTATACAAATAAACGTGAACTGAATCGAATGATTCACGAACCCACACCGAAGTCTCGATCTGAAACATATGATTCGCAAACCATTATTTCAGATCGGGACTTCGGAGCATAATTGGCGAATCATCATTTCACCAATTCGTGAAATAATTTGTAAACCCGCTCCGAAATTCCAATCCAATGGCTTTTTTGATCTGGTTTTTGCTAGTGAATTGCTTAAAATGAATGATCGAAGTCACGAGTTTGAGTTTGAATCAATCGAAGCGGTTCCAGCGTAAATGACTCAACTGAATCAGTTCGTCTGTTCCTCTTTTCAGTCATGTTTACACGACACTGTCAGCACAACTACTGGCTTAGCTTGCTAGTTTTATGATATTAACTGAAAAGTATTATGTTTTACAGATAAAATATCAATATTTCCATTCCAAAGATAACATCCAACACAAATCTAGGAACATATTCAGGTGAGGTTTACTGCTAACAAGTGAAACACTCCATTAATATGACGAGCTGCAGCTCAAAATACATGTTAGATGGAAACATTGTGCATTATGATGGAGTTTGTAGCTTAATTCACTATATTTGAAATAGTTTGAGCTGCAGTTCATTTTCTGACAGTTCAATAGAAATCAGTTGAAAGCATCCAGTCTCTCATACCATTAAAGTGAATGTTAAATTTATCAGTATATATTGTAATAAATATTTGAGAAATACTTGTTGCATCTGATTGTATTAGTCTATATAGAGTGATACTCAATGTAAAGCATTGTCAATGCATTTGTCGTCAGTCATAGCAAGTACTAATTAAACAGACTGAGCATAGCACATCGTCTTTAAAAACATGACATTTTGGCCAAATTGCAGGGAAAAAAAGAGCGCCCACATAGCTCCAATGAGCTTTATAACCTGTAAATTATAACCAGTGTTGGGAAGGTTACTTTGGAAATGTAATAGGTTACAGATTACAAGTTACCCTATTTAAAATGTAATGTGTTACTATTTTTTATATTTTACTTTATTATTTTTTTCTTACTTTGAGATAATTCGGAGGTTAAATACAGATTTAAAACCATAACAATAAATAGTTTAATAGCTATGATACTGTTTTTGAAATTAAATCTTTGCATAGCTATGACAGGAAATTTTTAATCTTAGAAAATAAAGCATATACATAAACACAAATCAGTTATTATATAAGCATGTGTCTTAAACTCCTGAAACATTGGTGTCTCGTACTTTAGAGCAATCAATGCAATTTATGAAATATATCTTAATATCAGCACAATAGCAAAATTGCTGAAATAAGGTTACCTTTTTTCATAATCTAGTTTATTTCAGTTACTGTTTATTATTTAAAGTATGAAAATGTCTTGTGTGGTTTCAGTTTTACTTAGCTAAAGTCACTTTGGATAAAAGCATCTGCCAAATGCATGATTGTAAATTATTTTAAGGATTTAGTTGCTTTGCTTTCCAGTCTGTGATTGTGATTTCATATTTTCCACTTTCTGGTGACGTTAAATCCGGTCCGGCGAGACGATCAATTACAAATCCTGAGCGTGACGAGCCGGTTGAATCCTCAGATGAGTCGAGTGCGTCAGATTCATCAGCACATCGTGACTCGAGAACTCGGGTATGAAAGTCTAATAATTGGCTCAGAGGATGAGGGCCACTGAAGGGTCACATAGACAACAAATCCCATGAGGCCGTGCGTTTCTGGGTCAGTCATCTTCATTAGCAGGAAACCAGACATGAGTAATCAATCAAATATAAGTAGAGCGGAACAGACGAGAGCAAAAGATCACTACAACACAAGATCTATCTATCTATCTATCTATCTATCTATCTATCTATCTATCTATCTATCTATCTATCTATCGTCTGTTTGTCTGTCTGTCAACCTATCCTTCTATTTATCATCTATCTATCTGTCACAAGATCTATCTATCTATCTATCTATCTATCTATCTATCTATCTATCTATCTATCTATCTATCTATCGTCTGTTTGTCTGTCTGTCAACCTATCCTTCTATTTATCATCTATCTATCTGTCCGCCTATCTGTCTATCCATCTATCCTTCTATTTATTGTCTATCCTTCCATCTGTTTGTCCATCTGTCTGTCTATCCTTCTGTTTATTGTGTGTCTGTCCACCTGTCTATCTGTCTGTCTATCTTTTCATCTATTTATCATCTATCCATTTGTCCGCCTATCTGCCTATTCATCTGTCTATCCTCCTATTTATTGTCTATCCTTCCATCTGTCTTATTTGTCCGCCATCCATTTGTTTATATATCTATCCATCCATTTGTTTGTCTGCCTATCTGTCATCAGTCTATCCTTCTGTTTATTGTCTGTCTATCCACCTGTCTATCTATATATTCATCTATTTTTCATTCACCCGTCTTTCCATCCATCTATCTATCTACCTATCTATCATCTGTACATCTGTCTATCCTTCCGTTTATTGTCTGTCTGTCTGTCTGTCTGTGTGTCTGTCTGTCTATCTATCTATCTATCTATCTATCTATGTCTGTCTGTCTGTCTATATATCTATCTATCTATCTATGTCTGTCTGTCTGTCTGCCTATCCATCTATTGTCT
>NW_015560623.1:79639-80895 GCF_001515605.1 Sinocyclocheilus anshuiensis | reverse complement strand
ATCTATTGTCTATCTATCTATCTCTGTCTGTCTGTCTGTCTGTCTGTCTGTCTGTCTGTCTGTCTGTCTGTCTGTCTGTCTGTCTGTCTGTCTGTCTGTCTGTCTGTCTGTCTGTCTGTCTGTCTGTCTGTCTGTCTGTCTGTCTGTCTGTCTGTCTGTCTGTCTGTCTGTCTGTCTGTCTGTCTGTCTGTCTGTCTGTCTGTCTGTCTGTCTGTCTGTCTGTCTGTCTGTCTGTCTGTCTGTCTGTCTGTCTGTCTATCTATCCTGAATTATTAATTGAAATTGTAACCCCATGATTTCCCATTTCCATAACTAACAGTCTCTAGAACCTACACTATAATTATATATATATATATATATATATATATTGATCAGTAGCGTTTGCCGTGACTCTAACGCTCGACTCGTCTTTAATACCGCTCTAAGACGCTGCCAAGCCTCTGCCAAGAACACATTTGCAAACGCAGGAGAAATCTACATAAATAACACCAGCGACGTTCCAGATATTTCTCAATGAACACACGGCTGCTGAGACCCAGATCTGCTGCAAGGCTTGGGTTCAGTCAGAAGCGCAGGAAGGATCTGAGCTGCTTGTTCATCTACTCCAGACTTCCTGCTGCTGCCGCTGCATTATTGTTCTGTGTTTATATTCCCACTTGTTTTCGGAGTCATGTCCCGTGTGGCTTTTGTTCGTATTAGCGTGCGTGCCAGATAGTATGGAAACACCCTCGTCTGACGTCTTCACCTGAGAGTTAAACCATCCACTGCATCTCCGGCCAAAACTTAGAAAGAGACTTCGCAGGAACTTCAGGGTCACTGCTGGTCTTTCAGATTCAGAAAAAACTGTTTATGACTTCAAATGTACGCCTTTTGAAAATGTATTTTATATATAAGTCATTGCCTTGAAATCAGTTTGAATCATTTTGAAAGCTCTTCACCTTGACTCGTGCTTTTCTCTCTGCTCTGAATGGGGGGTTGATTAAGAGCGTTCTGTCAAATCACTCGCTCTATTAATCAATAACCAGATTTCAAAAGCTGCTTTTTCCTTGAGTTTCTTTCTTCATTTATAAAAAGCGAAATAGACAAGAAAATCAATGACTCACATTCACACAACATTAATACTAAGAAGGTTTTTTTAGTTCAAGGAGACAAAGAAATAAACAGAGAATTGGAGATTAAAAATCAGGAATACATTTGAGAAATATGAACTAGTCTAATAGTGAAAAGTCTAGAGAAGAATTAAATATATTTTATAT
>NW_015560623.1:75902-79504 GCF_001515605.1 Sinocyclocheilus anshuiensis | reverse complement strand
ATTTCTATCTATCTATCTATCTATCTTGCTATCTGTGTGTATGTATATGTATATATGTCTATATATATATATATATATATATATATATATATATAAAAGAAATAGAACACAAGAAGAAATAGAACTATCAAATTTGTAATTATTTAAATCAAAACATAACTTTTACAATGCATAAAATATATGTAGTAAATACATCTGAAAATATTTTTTGTTCACCATATGGGAGAAATTCCGTATCAAAACAATTACATACGAATACATATTTTAACTTACAATAACTGCAGGTTCAATTATTCACGAGAACATATGACTGACTATAATTCATTAAGAATCATAATGCATTATATATAAAAGCTTCAAGCATTTGAGAAAAACATCAGATTTATAGCTGGCATTTATCATTTATGCGCTACTAAATCAGTGTTTTCCGCTGTTGCTGGTGCACATAAAAAAAATCTAATTATTTTAGGAACAAAGAGCAGTTGAACTAATTAACGTTAAAATTTAACAGACATCATTAATCTAAAATGAAGAATGAGTTGCGCCTGTTGAATTTGCTCTGTGCTTTATTTGTCTGATTTAAAAAGTGTTGAGTTTGTAAAGCCAGTTGTGAAGAAACACTGCTTTTCTCGTCTGCTAAATTGAGCACAAAATTATTTGCTGTTGATTTAGAATTTAATACAAATAAATAAACGGCTGAGCTAAAGAAATGAGAAACGATGATGGTTATAGTTATTATAGAATTAATCAATAAATGAACAGGTCTGTGAAGTTATTTAGAATGAATTAGAAACAAAATCACTGGTTTTGTGAAACTGCTTAGAGATTTGCTGTCAGTCAGAGCAGATGTTTAGTTTACGTCACACACACACACACACACACACACACACACACACACACTCACACTCACACTCACACACTCGCACTCGCACTCGCACTCGCACACACACACACACAGTTGTGGTGAACCATAGTCGTTATCCAGAGATAGTAACTAGTCATGATATTGACCGCAGACGCAAGAGAGTTTGTGAAACTGTGTTCATAATGAACAACACAAACAAGGCACTGCCGAAACACACGAAATTAAACCAATGAATCAAAAGAAAACCAGTCAGACAACAAACACACACACACACACACACACACACAATCTTTCTCTGATTGCATCTTTCATTTTGGCCTTCTCTAGTAAACTGTACAAATATTTAATCTTTTTTAATATTTAGAGATTTTTGGAGTACATTTAATAAGAAAATACTATGTCAGTCTTTCTGCTTCAAAAGATCATGTTTAATTCAATTTGTTACTTGCTGTTCCTCTGTATTTGTTTAGGAAATCTACTAGCAATTTTCTACTGACAAAACATCACATTTATTTCCATGCTATACAGCAATATATATATATTTTTTGTTTTATTTTATTTTTTTATATATATTTCAAAATATACTAATGGCAAAAAAATATGTTTCAAAATATATTAACAAAAATATTTTCCAATTCTGTGGCTAATTTTTATATCTTATATATCTTTATATATATATATATATATATACACTGAACAAAATTATAAACGCAACACTTTTGTTTTTGCCCCCATTTTTCATAAGCTGAACTCAAAGATCTAAGACTTTTTCTATGTACACAAAAGGCCTATTTCTCTCAAATATTGTTCACAAATCTGTCTAAATCTGTGTTAGTGAGCACTTCTCCTTTGCCGAGATAATCCATCCACCTCACAGGTGTGGCATATCAAGATGCTGATTAGACAGCATGATTATTGCACAGGTGTGCCTTAGGCTGGCCACAATAAAAGGCCACTCTAAAATGTGCAGTTTTACTGTATTGGGGGGTCCGAAAACCAGTCAGTATCTGGTGTGACCACCATTTGCCTCACGCAGTGCAACACATCTCCTTCGCATAGAGTTGATCAGGTTGTTGATTGTGGCCGCACTCGCACACACACACACACACACACACACAAACACACAAACTCGCACTCGCACTCGCACTCGCACACACACACACACAGTTGTGGTGAACCATAGTCGTTATCCAGAGATAGTAACTAGTCATGATATTGACCGCAGACGCAAGAGAGTTTGTGAAACTGTGTTCATAATGAACAACACAAACAAGGCACTGCCGAAACACACGAAATTAAACCAATGAATCAAAAGAAAACCAGTCAGACAACAAACACACACACACACACACACACACACAATCTTTCTCTGATTGCATCTTTCATTTTGGCCTTCTCTAGTAAACTGTACAAATATTTAATCTTTTTTAATATTTAGAGATTTTTGGAGTACATTTAATAAGAAAATACTATGTCAGTCTTTCTGCTTCAAAAGATCATGTTTAATTCAATTTGTTACTTGCTGTTCCTCTGTATTTGTTTAGGAAATCTACTAGCAATTTTCTACTGACAAAACATCACATTTATTTCCATGCTATACAGCAATATATATATATTTTTTGTTTTATTTTATTTTTTTATATATATTTCAAAATATACTAATGGCAAAAAAATATGTTTCAAAATATATTAACAAAAATATTTTCCAATTCTGTGGCTAATTTTTATATCTTATATATCTGTATTCGTACCGAACCGTCACGGTACGGACATCTCGGTTCGGTGCATGAGGCCTTACAACGAATACAGGCAATTCACCGCCAATCCAGAACGGGGCGCCCGCAGCAATGCAATGCTGTTTGATAACCGGTCGCCAGCAGAAGAACAGCGAATGCCATGAGTTGCGCACTTGAAAACAAAGCCCACTAGACAGTGACCATGTGCTGATTCTGAATGCGTCTCTCACAGACTGACAAAGGAGTATACTTTAAAGGCTTGTGCACTCAACTGTTTGCGAAATGGAGCTTTGTGATCGTGTATCCTACCTATCTCATTCTGCACAAAACCAAATATTCCATAATATTTCCATATTTGCGATGTAACATATCTGAATGCTAAACTATTATTTATGTAAATTATAGGCTTTGTACTTCAGTCGCGTTCCAACGGTGGCACAGAAGCGGGCGCGCTGATGTTTGCTTCACCGTATTGTATTTTGATAAAGTACCAACTGCCGTGTCAAGTTAGCAATGCTGGAACTGATGTGTTTTGTGTGTGTGTGTGTGTGTGTGCGTGCGTGCGCCGGCGTGATCACTTCAACTGTTCCTCTTCAGGAACAAGACGCTATGTCGGAGAACGCTTTGGGAATGCCTTCTGTGACCACGCTCTGAATCACATGTGTAATCCGTCCAATGGAAGGGCGCGACGTCACGGGCAGGTGACGTCATCGACCAGGAAGCTTAAAAGCATGTGCGGCGAAGCCGGCGTAAGCTTTCTGTCATTCAGCAAAGCGCTCTGTGTGTGTCAGTTCAAAACTCTGTGTTTGTGAGTCTTATTTATTGTTGTCTGTCCAAAATACAACTACTAAGACAAAGCACTCTAAGGGCAAGAGCAAGCCGCGTTATAGACTGTGTGTTCCTCCCTGCCCACGCTACATCACGGGTGGGGATACACACAGTCTGTGCGTGGTTTGCTTGGGAGCGGAGCACGCAGAGTCGGCTCTCGAGGGGGCCGGCTG
>NW_015560623.1:73978-75848 GCF_001515605.1 Sinocyclocheilus anshuiensis | reverse complement strand
TGCGCACTTGAAAACAAAGCCCACTAGACAGTGACCATGTGCTGATTCTGAATGCGTCTCTCACAGACTGACAAAGGAGTATACTTTAAAGGCTTGTGCACTCAACTGTTTGCGAAATGGAGCTTTGTGATCGTGTATCCTACCTATCTCATTCTGCACAAAACCAAATATTCCATAATATTTCCATATTTGCGATGTAACATATCTGAATGCTAAACTATTATTTATGTAAATTATAGGCTTTGTACTTCAGTCGCGTTCCAACGGTGGCACAGAAGCGGGCGCGCTGATGTTTGCTTCACCGTATTTTATTTTGATAAAGTACCAACTGCCGTGTCAAGTTAGCAATGCTGGAACTGATGTGTTTTGTGTGTGTGTGTGTGTGTGTGCGTGCGTGCGCCGGCGTGATCACTTCAACTGTTCCTCTTCAGGAACAAGACGCTATGTCGGAGAACGCTTTGGGAATGCCTTCTGTGACCACGCTCTGAATCACATGTGTAATCCGTCCAATGGAAGGGCGCGACGTCACGGGCAGGTGACGTCATCGACCAGGAAGCTTAAAAGCATGTGCGGCGAAGCCGGCGTAAGCTTTCTGTCATTCAGCAAAGCGCTCTGTGTGTGTCAGTTCAAAACTCTGTGTTTGTGAGTCTTATTTATTGTTGTCTGTCCAAAATACAACTACTAAGACAAAGCACTCTAAGGGCAAGAGCAAGCCGCGTTATAGACTGTGTGTTCCTCCCTGCCCACGCTACATCACGGGTGGGGATACACACAGTCTGTGCGTGGTTTGCTTGGGAGCGGAGCACGCAGAGTCGGCTCTCGAGGGGGCCGGCTGTCCGCATTGCGAGCTTCTCCCACTGCGTACGCTTCACTCCCGGAGGGCTCTCTTTGAGGGGGGAGCCTTCGCCAGTGTTCCTCGCGGTGCTGGTCCCACTTCCATCGAGGCGGAGCGACGGCTGCATTCGTGGGGTTCGCAGTTGGATCTGGTGGAGGGAATGGAGACAGGCGAGTCCCTAACTCCTTCCTCACCCGCCAGATCCAGCACCCGATCTCTGGGTTCGGAAACCCGTTCTATGGCTACTTCCTCACGGGGTGAGGGATCGACGCTCCGCCTGTCTTCCTCCCAGGAGGTTGACGTGGAGGGCGTCAAAGAGGTTTCGCCCCCTCAATCGCCCCAGTATGAGGAGCTAGTGGAGGTGCTTACTCGCGCTGTGGCCAAGTTCAAAATCGATTGGCCCGCCAAGAAGCAGGCCGAGCCGCAGCGAAGCAAATTAGATGAACGCTTCCTGCGGGCGAGGCCACCACCTCCATGCCGGAGCCTATCATTTTTCCCCAACCTTCACACTGAGGTGTCGAGGTCGTGGGCCAGGCCTTTCTCGGCCCGTCTCTTCATCCCTGCCTCATTATTATGGAAATGTGGCGGGGTTAAGTGAGCGTGGCTATAGGGCGATGCCCCGGGTTGAACAGATGCTGGCAAGCTATCTGTCCCCAGGCGCGGCATCGTCCTTAAAGGCTCCGGCACTGCCCTCCAAGCCGTTGCGTACAACATCAGAGCTGGTGGGCAAGGGGTACGCAGCAGCAGGTCAGGCCGGTGCGTGTCTGCACACAATGTCTGTGTTACAGGCGTACCAGGCAGACCTGCTTAAAGAGCTAGACAAGGGCGAGGAGCTTAACTCTGATGACATCGCAGAGTTAAGAAGACCCGTTGATCTCTCTCTCCGCGCCACCAAGGAGACCGCCCGTGCCATTGGGTGGTCCATGGCAGCTATGGTGGCAGCAGAGAGGCATTTGTGGTTGACCCTGTCAGACATGAAAGAGAAAGACAGGGTCTTCCTCCTCGACGCCCCGCTTGCGCCTTCTGGCCTGTTCG
>NW_015560623.1:72610-73905 GCF_001515605.1 Sinocyclocheilus anshuiensis | reverse complement strand
CGGCCCTCCAAGCCACATCAGCCCTGGTGGGCAAGGGTTACGCGGCAGCAGGTCAGGCTGGTGTGTGTCTGCACACAATGTCTGTGTTACAGGAGTACCAGGCAAACTTGTTTAAAGAGCTAGACGAGGGCGAGGAGCTTAACTCTGATAACATCGCAGAGTTAAGAAGAACTGCTGACTTCTCTCTCCAATTGGCAGCTATGGTGGCAGCAGAGAGGCATTTGTGGTTGACCCTGTCAGACATGAAAGAGAAAGACAGGGTCTTCCTCCTCGACGCCCCGCTTGCGCCTTCTGGCCTGTTCGGCAACGCCGTCAATTCCGTCGTCGACAGGTACCAGGAGGCCCGTAAACAGGCGGCGGCGTTTCAGCGGTTCCTCCCTCGCCACGTCTCAGCTCTGGGGGCTGCTGGGCTGGAGCAGTCCCCTTCACGTACTAGCTCCTCATACAGGGAGGCTCAGAAACAGAGCAGGGGTCGGGGACTTCTAAGCCTAAGCCGGATCTGCGGACCATCCTTCAGGCTAAGAGGTCCTCGACCAAAAAGTCCTGACTATTGGGGTTCAGGACTGGTGAGGGCAGGCCCTTTTGGGGAAGAGAGGTTCACACCGCATTACACGGTGCCCGTCTCCCCCCAGTGCCCTCAGGAGATCAATCTGCCAACCCTGCCGGTGTTCCAGAGCGCAGTGGTCTCCAGCGAGCGCTTCTCTCAGTTACCGCCCGGGAACGTAGCAGTGATAAGAGGCTCACGACCTCTGAGGAGGTCCCCAGAGCAGCTAGTTCAGTTGTCCCCTGCCGGTGCGCCACTTCAAGGCACCGAGCTAGCCACTCTGGTTACAGCAGAAATCAGTCTCGAGAGACTGATTCCCTTAGTAGACTATTTAGCAGCGTCGTCCAACGTGACAACTCTTGGCCTGCTGTACATGAGACCCCTATGCATCTTTTTCGTGCTTTTTCAGACACAGCGTCTCGTTCCCTCGAGGAACCATGGTTACATACGTAACCTGAGACGTTTCCTTATACCAGCAGAATCAACTTTAAACACTTATTGTCTTATAAATAATGCATCACTGTATAAAGGGCTGCTTTTATTTGTGTACACTCACAATGAAAACAAAACATTGTGCATTTGTAAAATAAAGAAAACAACTAGGATGTCGCTTTCTGCCATTTGAGTTTCCTTTCTGTGAACAAATTAAGCCTGTCACAAAAATGAACTGAAACTCAGCATACAGTGGGTACGGAAAGTATTCAGACCCCCTTCAATTTTTCACTCTTTGTTATATTGCAGCCATTTGCTA
>NW_015560623.1:71245-71626 GCF_001515605.1 Sinocyclocheilus anshuiensis | reverse complement strand
TATAACAAAGAGTGAAAAATTTAAGGGGGTCTGAATACTTTCCGTACCCACTGTATATATATATATTTCTAAAAAATATGAATATATATTCCATTTTAAGAACACCTTAATTTTCTTTAAGAAAACCTAACCCATAACACGTGTGAGCTTATAACACATTTGAATCAAAATCAGCAAGGAACATACTTTATAATAATTCCAAAAAAGAAGAAAAAAAGCATCTTACAATACATAAAAAATAAACATCAGGTGTGTATTTTTGTCATTTTTACTACTCTTTGTTGTTTTATGCATTTTTTTGTTTTAGTTGTAGTTATTTTAGTATGTCAAGTTAAACTAAATGAAAATGAGAAAATCCTGCCTTGTTAACTAGCTGAAAAA
>NW_015560623.1:66386-71219 GCF_001515605.1 Sinocyclocheilus anshuiensis | reverse complement strand
TTTTTTTTTTTTTTCCCCAAGTAAGGAAAATTATTTTCTTTTAGTTGACTAAAATAACCCTGATATGAAGGTTGAAACTAAATATATATATTTAATTGAGTCCCACTGTCTGCAACATATATTTAAAATATATTTTATCAAGAAACAAAACTGGGACGATTCATTCTGTCCATTCTAGTGTTTCATGTAACTCTACTGACATCTGCAACGTTTAACACACATCAAGTCATCTGACATTTCATCTTCACATCTCAATGATGAAGAAAGTGAATCTCTCTGCTCTTATCCATGAGAGACGGTACTTCAACACGAGTGTGTGTGTGTGTGTTTGTGTCGCAGCTCTGTTTCCCTGGCACACAGAGAGCGCAGCAGATGGCACAGTGTGTGTGTGTGTGTGTGTGTGTGCGTGCTCAAGATCCGGAGTTGTGAAGACGCACCAGAGACACTTAAAGTGTCAAGAGTTTCAGAGAGATATTACACACACACACACACACACACACACACACATGAATCCAGACGTCAGAAGGTTGTGGGTTTAAATCCCAGAAGGCCTGATTCATGAACAGATACAGAAATCAGCCACATTAATGCCAGAAAATGCCACTGCGGATCAGAAACCATCTGCTGAATAATCAGACAACAAGAGCTTGACCAAACACACCCAACATCAATAACCCACACTGCGAGTGCACTCCTTTGATTAAATCATCCACATGCCTCCACAAGCTGAGCGTCAGCCCTGCAACGAAACAAATGCTCCTCTTATCAGGATTTTTGTCTTGTTTTCCAGTCAAAACACCCTTAAAAACCAGATAACTCGTGTGCTTTGAGCATCTTTGTTTGTTAACAGGATCAGTCACTTGTCTCACACAGTCTGATGAAAGCATAAGCTAAATCAATGTACACTGCAAAAAAAAAATTTTTTGTGTGTTTTCCAGTACAAATATCTAAACATCCTTAAATCAAGATAAATTTAATTCAGATGCAAAAGGACCTAAGAAGTATTATTTTCTAAAAAAAAAAAAAAAAATTATAGAAAATAAGACTTAATATTTTAAGTCATTTTGCATCTCAAGAAAAGGTATATTGATTTAAAAATGTTTAGATATTTGTACTGGAAAACAAGACAAAAATACTAAGGAAGAACATCATGTTTTGCTGTGTAAATGTTTAAAATGCATATTTTTTTAAATATAGGTTTATATAAAAAACACAAAGAAAATCTATTCATTAATCGGGTAAGATTGTGTTTGTGTATATATAAGATTGTATTTTACATTGTATTTATTTAATTTAATTATTTTATATTTATTTACATTTTTGGCATTATTTGATTATATATATATATATATATATATATATATACAGTATATATATATTAAATATATATATGTATAAATATAAAACAGACTTTCTCTGAAAACAAGTCACAATTTTGTGTCACAAGTGAATTTTGTTTCAAGAACGTTTAGATATTTTAGAAAACAAGACAAAACTCCTGAATAAGAAAGCTGTTTTGTTTTTGCTGTGCAGATGCAATACAGACTCAAAAGCATCTACAGGACAGGATTTATGTAACAATTACACAATTAAAAGTGTAATTAAGCAATGCATACCGTTGACAGAGCAATAAGCCATCAAAGGCAGCGTTACAGTAATTATACAGCTGAGAGGCGATGAAGGAATAGATATGCAGATATGAATGTAACAGGGCTGAATGCACAGAGAGCGACAGAGTGTGCCGATACTGCATTTATCAACAGCCAGAGAAAGGCAGAATGAGAAAGAATAACAAGTTATTACATCCCGCGAGAGATACAGACGAAACCGCAGAGGATATGAAGGGCCGAGCAAAAGGTGATGATGAAGAACATTTTCCACATCATCTGCTCCTCCTTCAGCGTTTCATTTTCTCATGTGTGTGTGTGTGTGTGTGTGTGTGTGTGTGTGTGTGTAATTGCGGCTGTGTATGTGTGTGTAATTGCGGCTGCTGTTTCTGGGTGATTTAAAGTCCTCACAGATGGACAGAAAAACAAAGAAAAAACAAAGATGAAGAACGACCTGCTGCACCTGCTCATCCGGCCCTCATCTAATATGCAAATTATTCTGATTTACGGTGATTCTCAGTGTGTGTGTTTGTGTTTTACAGCCACTCAGCAAAGCATCATTACTCCATGCATTTATTTGATCAAAAATACAGTACAAATTGTGAAATAATATTATAATATAAAACAGCTGTTTTCTATGTGAATATCTGTTAAACTGTAATGTATTTCTGTGATGCGCAGCTGTATTTTCAGCATCATTACTCCAGTCTTCAGTGTCACATGATCTTCAGAAATCATTCTAATATGCTGATTTGCTGCTCAAGAAACATTTCTGATTATTAGCAATGTTGAAAACAGTCGTGCTACACAATATTTTTGTAGAAACTGTGACACGTTTTATTTTTCAGGATTCACAGATGAATAGAAAGTTCAAAAGAACAGCATTTATTTGAAATAGAACTCTTGTGTAACATTATAAATGTCTTTATTGTCACTTTTGATCAATTTAATGCATCTTTGATGAATAAAAGTATTAATTTCTTTCTTTTTTCTTGTTTATGGCAAATTTTTGAATGGTTATAAATCGCAATTTCAACAAAAATATTGTGCAGAAATGTTTGTTGAGCAGCAAATCAGCATATTAGAATGATTTCTGAAGATCATGTGACACTGGAGACTGGAGTAATGATGCTGAAAATACAGCTGCGCATCACAGGAATACATTACAGTTAAACAGATATTCACATAGAAAACAGCGGTTTTAAATTATAATATTATTTCACAATTTTTACTGTATTTTTGATCAAATAAATGCAGCCCTGGTGTGCAGTAGAGACTTTCTCACTCACATAAAGTGATACACATATAGCAAACCTCAACTGCTTGATTGCTTATATAGCCTCCGAATGTAAACTATATTATCATCCAGCTCTAATCTGCTAAGATATTAGACTGTGTGTTGTGAAAAGCGCTGTACAAAAAAATTTGACTTGACATGATCAATGCAGTGACACACACACAGATTGAATCAGTGTATTGATCACCACTGAACGACTGAGTGACATTTTGCTGTGTGTGCATCTACACAATCTCTGAACTCAGACAACAGACGAGCAGAAAACCGAGAGATGAAGGAGAGAGACAGAGGCAGATGAAGAGCGATGAAGGTCAGTCTCTCGCTTTCATTAATGACATTTAAATATAAATACATTCATTATAAAGGCTTTCAGAGTTCAACTCTGATCTGATCTGTATAATCAATGGAGTTAATTGGCCATCAGCGGCAGCTCTAAACGAGGGTGCAGTGACAGTGGGCAGAGCCAGATCTCACGCCATTAATGAGTTAATTAGAGAGACGATGAGCTTCTGATACAGACATGGAAAACATGATATACGTATGATCAAAGACACACACCACGAGTTAAACTACTGAAGAGTGTGTGTGAGTGTGTGTGTGAGTGAGTGAGTGAGTGAGTGGTGTGTCTGACAGTAGATTAACCTCTCATATTGTCTGGAGCTTCAGGGTGAGACGCACAGCGGGTCACATATGACACCGGACACAACAAACCCAAACCCCCTCCTGAGAGGAAAGACTGATCTATTACACCTGACATGCATTAATAATGTCTTTATATATATATATATAATATATATATATAAATAGCTCAATATTTTTGTGGAAACCGGCATACATTCTATTTTTCAGGATTGTCACATTTGACCAATTTAATGCGTCCGTGATGAATAAAAGTATTTTCAATTCATATATATATATCCAGAATGCCTGTCTATGGCTCTCTGTCTCTGTCCATATAGTATATCTGCCTGTCTCTCACCGTCACATCATTTAATCTTGTAATGGTCTCCGTTTATTCATGATCTATTTATCTCTCTCTCTCTCTCTCTCTCTCTCTGTCCTTCACCCTGTCGTCCTCCTGTCATCTTCTTTCTCTGGGGTGATAAAATCACTGCCTCATTCTCTTCGTGCAAACGAGCCTCTCAGACAGACAGAGATGTGTGTGTGTCTGACAGTAGATTAACCTCTCATATTGTCTGGAGCTTCAGGGTGAGACGCACAGCGGGTCACATATGACACCGGACACAACAAACCCAAACCCCCTCCTGAGAGGAAAGACTGATCTATTACACCTGACATGCATTAATAATGTCTTTATATATATATATATAATATATATATATAAATAGCTCAATATTTTTGTGGAAACCGGCATACATTCTATTTTTCAGGATTGTCACATTTGACCAATTTAATGCGTCCGTGATGAATAAAAGTATTTTCAATTCATATATATATATCCAGAATGCCTGTCTATGGGGCAGATATACTATATGGCTCTCTGTCTCTGTCCATATAGTATATCTGCCTGTCTCTCACCGTCACATCATTTAATCTTGTAATGGTCTCCGTTTATTCATGATCTATTTATCTCTCTCTCTCTCTCTCTCTCTCTCTGTCCTTCACCCTGTCGTCCTCCTGTCATCTTCTTTCTCTGGGGTGATAAAATCACTGCCTCATTCTCTTCGTGCAAACGAGCCTCTCAGACAGACAGAGAGTGTTTAGGTTGAATGAAGGATCGACGTATGTTTGCGTTTGTCCTGAAAACATCAGCATCATTTCTTCATGCCTGCATCTGTTTGCTTCCATTAAGACTGAATGGGAGTTTCGTACGACACATCCTCGCACACGTTTAAAACACGACCGCACATGCATTGACACACACACACACACACACACACACACACACACACACACACACACACACAC
>NW_015560623.1:63193-63849 GCF_001515605.1 Sinocyclocheilus anshuiensis | reverse complement strand
TCATGTTTGAACAGACACATACACACACGAGGAGAAGACACGAAACACATCAGCTGTGATCTCATTCAGAGCTTAAAATGAGAAACACACACTTATAATTACAACATCTACACAAAAACAGTGAACAAACCCGTCGCAGCATGTATTCATCTGTTCTTTTACACATATTAAAAGTAGTTTTTTACATGCATTATTGTGTAAAATAACAGTGTTTTTATCACTAAGGTGAATAAATGCTGTATGATTGTTCACTGTTAGTTTATGATAACTAATGCTTTACCTCATGTTACATACACAGCATTACTGTAAAGTGAAACTGAACAAACACATCCGAGATCGAATGAAGAATCATTCACACACACACACACACACACACACACACACACACACACACACACACACACACACACACACACACACACAGAGGCTCATTTCAACACGTTGTGCATGACGTTGTATTTGTCTATGTGTGTTTATGAGATAACATCGGAAGTGTGCTGATATGAATCGAGCGCTGGTGAGGTCACACACACACACACACACACGCTTATGATTTGCTCTGTAAATCATTCATCTGTTTTCTGACCATTATTCCTTAACTCTTTCCTCTGAAGAAAGAAAACAAGCTCTAATTCAAGCACAAATGTGTGAGACGC
>NW_015560623.1:61925-62814 GCF_001515605.1 Sinocyclocheilus anshuiensis | reverse complement strand
ATATATATATATATAGTCAATCCAAAATTTATTCAGACAGCTTCAACATTTCTCACATCATATCACAGTTTATTGGCTACAGTTTAGAAAACGGTACTAAAATATGAGAAGAGCTCAGTTAAACTGTGTCAGAACAAACTCATCTTGATAATGTCAGATAACTTTGATAGAAAGGTATGTAATGAATTCGGTTGAATAGCTGTCAGCTGTTAAATTTAAGAACACAATTAGATAAAACCAATTTAGCTCAACTAATTACCAAGCAGTGCTTCATTCTGTTCAGTCTGTGGTGTAAAAAGATCACATTAGCAATTAAAGAATAACACTTCAAAACATGCCTGAATATTTTTTAAACCCATATTTTACTGTATGAAGAATTTTTGGGTGTAATTTGTCACAGTTTACTTTATTTTGCTATCCTCACTTACATAAATTAACTATAGTGTCCTGCACCCACTAGTAAAAAAATATCAACAATTATATCTGCTGTCTGAATAATTTTTGGTTTGACTGTAGATAGATAGATAGATAGATAGATAGATAGATACCTGTAGGGAGGGCAGGACAGCAGCAGGTGCGACGTCGGCTCTCAGAAACACTTGCTGTCCGCGTCTGAAACACAAACCACAAGCATCAGAATCTGCTGCAGTTTTTATCCATCCGTCCATCCCTCTATCCATCAATCTGTCCATCCTCCTCTCATGAGCGTTCATGTCATTCCCTCCTGTGTGTCACAGCTCGGCACACACACGCACGCACACACACACACATACACACACACTCGTGTCGAGTCTCACGGAGGTCTGCGCTCGAGCCCTCAGCAGGGAACACACTGAGAGCACACACACAACACCACCGCTCTTTTCTCTCTCTCTCTCTCTCTCTCTCT
>NW_015560623.1:57613-61791 GCF_001515605.1 Sinocyclocheilus anshuiensis | reverse complement strand
TCTCTCTCTCTCTCTCTCTCTCTCTCTCTCTCTCTCTCTCTTGACTGGTGAAGCTTCTGATTCTCATGCTCATCAGGGTCCTAAAACCCTCCAATTTTCTCTCTATATATAGATCCATATTTCTATATATGTGACCCTGGAGCACAAAACCAGTCATAAGGTCAATTTTTTTTAAATTGAGATTTATACATCATCTGAAAGCCGAATAAATAATCTTTCTACAATGTATTGTTGGCTATTGCTACAAATATACCCCAGCGACTTAAGACTGCTTTTGTGCTGCAGGGTCACATTTATATATATTAACAAATACAGTATATAGTAACAAATTACATGTTGGTGTTACAAAAATTTAACTTTGAAGGGTTCACCGGAAAGCTATTTGATTTTCACACTCTGCTGCAGCACAGAAATGTCTGAAAATTTTAAAACAATGAACAATATTTGTTTTGTACAGGTATGTAGTTATTCTAAACAATTTGCACCAAAACTTTAGTAATAAAGTATACTGTATGTATATTACTAAATATTTTTACCCTGACTCGATTACAATTCTAAGTTAATAAGTCCAACTTTCACTGCTTATAATTTAATTCAGACATCTAAGTAAACGCACATAATTCCCAGGTTATTATGACTATTTTATTAATTTCACAAGCCAGTCAAATTACACTCATAACTGAAATGTACCATCCATTTCAGTGTAAATTCTGTTTTGGATACAACACAGTGCTGAAGACAAGCTTTGATGATTTGTCTATAAACAACTATATTTAAACATCAATAAAGTGTAAAACCTTGTTGATGATTTTAAAGTTTAAAGGAGACATATTATGCCCCTTTTTACAATATGTAATATAAGTCTCTGGTGTCCACAGAATGTGTCTGTGAAGTTTCAGCTCAAAATACTCAACAGATCATTTATTATATCATTTTGAAAATGTCTATTTTGAGTGGAAGCAGAAACACGCTGTTTTTCGGGCCTGTCTCTTTAAATGCAAATGAGCTGCTGCTCCCCGCCCCCTTTTCCAGAATAGAGCTGCGCCATTACAGCTCGTACCTGCTAAAAACATCTGTTTTGGTTCTGATTATCATGTTTATCGCGCTGAAATCATGCGTTTTAAACCATATGAGTTTAAACTTCTGATATACGGTTTTCTGAGCGCACACATCCGAAGCACACGCACAGAAAGCGGCTGTCACAGCACGTGAGTACTAAACTAAGTTCTCATTCACACACAAGTTTACCTTAAAAACACACATGAGTTACAAAAACAGTGGGTTATGTCTGTGAAGGTAAACAGCTGGGAAATAAATTGCATGTTTATTTTAGATCTAAACAGTGTTCTGTGCTCATCTGTGCAGCCAACCACTGAACAGTTAGCATGTTTTGCTCAAACTTTCGCCATGGCATTAGAACTGGTACAGATTAAGGGGCGGTAATATTATAATGAGATCCCTTTGCCACGTCACCAAGGGAGTGAAATCAGACTCGCTCGTTTTTTCAGACGCTTGCAGAAAAAGGCTTCCCAAAACAAAGTTACTGAGTTAATCTTTTTCACATTTCCTTGGTTGGTAGATGCACCGGGGACCTGATTATAGCACTTAAAACCTGGAAAAGTCAGATTTTCATGATATGTCACCTTTAACAATTTCAGGTTAAAATGTGGTGTGTCATTGAATCCCACATTATGACTGAAAAGGTTGTTTTTTCATTTATTAAATAAAAAATATATATTTTGTTTCTATAATTTAATAAGCAACTAAGAAGATGTCACCACTGTCAGAAGATTTTATCATTTTTATTTTACTTTTTTTCACATTTTTGAACAGGCATGAAGTTTATTTATTTATCCATTTTTAAAAAAGCAACTATTGTTTCTATAGTTAAAAATGTATATTTTTACAATAATACTGTTTAAGAATGTGATATGAATACTCATTATGATTAAGATCTAAGTCTGAAATGATTACAAAATTAAATTGTCTGTACAGGAAGCATGAGTTGATTTAATAGTGGACCATTTTAGAATAAAGAATAAAAAGGAAGAGATAATGCTCTCAGTATAATACTCTTCTCACACATGAGGAACATTCAGGGCTTTAATGTGTTCTCAGAGACAAACGAGATGAAAGGGGTTTGTACATTTGTCTCTCCTGTTCATCTTTCTGACTTTTATCTGGCATGAATCAGAGAAAATGATCACAAAATGCGTATTGATCAAAGGCCCCGATAAACAAGCCATGATTACAAGGAACAAAACACTGAACACACACACACACACACACACACACACACACACACACACACACACACACACACACACACACACAGTGAGTATTGATCAAAGGTCCCTATAAACAAGGAATAAAACACTGAATCTGATGAGGAATTGCTCCATAACCTTCATGCAACACAAGGAAAGTGTTCGACAAACATGATCACACAATTGCACTCGTGTCCTGACATCACAGAGCTCATGTGTGCATCTCATCAGATGATTTACTGTGTTTTAGCACTGGTTTCAGCACACAGTGTTTATTGATCTCTGAGGAGACTTTAACTGTAGCTCCAGCATTCATCCCAGCAGACAGCAGAAAGAATCACTCAACCCTGTCATCATGAACTCATCCTCATGTCAATCTAAACCCACATCAATGCAAAAAAAAAAATTCTTAATCCATAGTACTTTTTTCTTGTTTCATGCATTAAACTTGCCAATTTGGCAATGGAGTAAGAAAAAAATAACTTAAACAGTTTTCAGTTCTTACAAAAGGAGTTTCATTTTTTTACACAGGCAAAAAAATAATCAATGGTACTTGTTTCTTGATTTAAGCATAAAACAATTTGCAAATATTTTGCATCTTGGAAAATAATATATATATTTTTTAAATTTTACTGGATAATAAAAACCTTTTTTGCAGTGAAACGCATAACTGCAAAAAATAATTTTCTTAAAGTGACTAGCTTTTCCTTGTTTTAAGCATAAAATAATTTGCCAATAGGATAATAAAAAATAACTTCATCTTAAGCAGTTCTCATTACCTTATACAATCTCATGTCTTGATAAATGTATCTGGTTTTAAGGTAGTTTATTTATTTTACTGGATTTATTTTTATATATATATTTTTTTTTTTGCAGTGAAATATTTAATAATATTCATGCCTTAATAATTACATACAATTTCCATAAATCATATGGACTGAATGTTATAATAGTATAGTATTATTTTGCAGTATTATTTTGATTTTATTACATTTCGAGATATAGCTACTGTATAATGCATCTATTGACAGTATAAGGTTGCGCTGCTGAGGCGAGGCTCACACAGTCTCTCTCCAGGAGAAATCAAAATGTGCAACACTCAGAGAAACTCAGCATCCTGAGGTAAAAATTCAAAATGGAAAGTTTTTATATTTTAAATACAGTTAGTTAGTTAGTTACAGTGGTGGACAGTAACGAAGTAGTTTTACTTCGTTACTGTACTTAAGTACATTTTTCAAGTATCTGTACTTTACTGGAGTAGTTTTATTTTGAGTAACTTTTACTTTTACTTCACTACATTCCAAAGCATAAGATCGTACAATTATATTTTCCTTATTATATTCATTATTTCCTTATTGGTTATTTTGGGAAAATCCCAGGTATTTTGAGCAGTAGGATTATATAAAAAAAATGCTAATATAAAATTAAATGATAAAAGTAGCCTATATAAAACTGCAAAATAAACATTAATCTATCTGTACTTTTTACTTAAGTACATAAAAAATCAAGTATTTTTGTACTTTCACTCGAGTAAAATTTAAAACATTTAACTTTTACTGGAGTAATATTTTACTATACGGATCTGTACTTTTACTCAAGTACTTGATTTGTGTACTTCGTCCACCTCTGGTTAGTTAGTTAGTTAGTTAGTTAGTTAGTTAGTTGGCAACATCACACAACGTTTTCACCATTACAACTGTTTAATAGTTCTATAACAGTTCAATAAGCAAATACAATAATATTAGGTCACTTACATTTTAGGCAGAAACACAGCGCAACTCACAGCAACCAGACGATTCATTGCTGATTGATTCCGTGTTTTGAACGAATCGGTTGAGTGAGTCAAAGTTTCATTAGCCCATGCATAAACATCTGATGAATCTGCCGTTTGAACGAATCGTTTGAATGAAC
>NW_015560623.1:56067-57052 GCF_001515605.1 Sinocyclocheilus anshuiensis | reverse complement strand
GTTAGTTAGTTAGTTAGTTAGTTAGTTGGCAACATCACACAACGTTTTCACCATTACAACTGTTTAATAGTTCTATAACAGTTCAATAAGCAAATACAATAATATTAGGTCACTTACATTTTAGGCAGAAACACAGCGCAACTCACAGCAACCAGACGATTCATTGCTGATTGATTCCGTGTTTTGAACGAATCGGTTGAGTGAGTCAAAGTTTCATTAGCCCATGCATACTGTAAACATCTGATGAATCTGCCGTTTGAACGAATCGTTTGAATGAACTCAATGACTCACTCATTAAACGCTCACTACTGGCACCTACTGGCGTTTTAATTTCGTTGAACAGTATCATTTCCACCATCATTTCATGCTTGTATATTAAAAAATATTTAAAGGGGTCATATGATGTTGCTAAAAAGAACGTCTTAGATCTTTGAGTTCAGCTCATGAAAAATGGGGGCAAAAACAAAAGTGTTGCGTTTATAATTTTGTTCAGTGTATATATAGAAGAAAAAGTCATACAGGATTTAAAAAATATGAAAGTGAGTAAATCATGACAGAATGTTTCATTTTTGGGTGCACTATCCCTTTAAAATCACCGTGATATATTTGAAAGGCAGCTTCTATTTGACGGACACACCGAGGCTAAAACAGTCCCAGTATATTAGTGACACAGACGCGATCAATGATTCCCTGCGGGGTTCAATTTCATTACGACCGGCTCGCTCAGATACGTAAAACCCAGCAGCATTAATTATTCTGACACTTAAAAAACGCCATCTAAAATCAAATGCATTTATGACCTGCCAATACCTGTCAGAAGGATACTGGGTGAAATGCATGTGTGTGTGTGAAACTCTTGAGTGCCATCAAATCAGACGGCATATAGATCAATGTTCCACAATGATCCGTCTTTACAGGCTTAAAGCACTCAAGAGAATAACACACACACACACACACACACACACACACACACACACACACACAC
>NW_015560623.1:51579-53484 GCF_001515605.1 Sinocyclocheilus anshuiensis | reverse complement strand
ATATATACATGTATGTGTGTGTGTTTATATATATATATATATATATATATATATATATATATACATACATAATAAATACATACATTATACACACATATATTATGTAAACAAAAACATTAATCGTTTGACCACACTACAAAATACATTTACAGAAGAAGCAAAATGATTTAAGATATTAAGTCTTGTTTCAATTTTGTTCGTTTTTGCTTAAAACAAGATAAAATATCTGCTAATGGGGCAAGAAAAATCATCTTGTTTCGCCTTTGAAATAAGTTTATTTTCTGAACCCCACTGGCAGATATTTTTTCTTGTTTTCAGCAAAAACGAACAAAATTTTGATAAATGTTTCAGAAAAAAAGACATTATATCTTAAGTCATTTTGCTTCTCAAGTAAATACATCTCGATTTAAGAATGTTTAGATATTTGTACTAAAAAATTAGACAAAAATAAAAAAAAATTCACAGTGTTGTACCCTAATTTATCATATAGTAGATTTTAAATTGCTAATGACTTGATTCAAATGATTTCACACTTTGTTGTAGCACAGTAATTACTAAGAAATTAAAACTATATATTTTACATAATATTTATGTAATATTTCATAATATTTGAATAATACATACATAATATTTGTTTTGCACAGGACTATACTTATTTTGGGCAATTTGGGGGGAAAATACTAAAATTTAGTAATAAATAAAAATTTATGATCACTACTTTTAATATATTATTATTATATAATGAACGCAGTTATATAATTATGTAACACTCTCACTCAATCACAATTCCAGGTTAATAAATCCCACTTTCACTGCTTACAAATGAATTCAGATGTCTGTTAAGCATATATAATTCCCAGGTTATTTTGACAATTTTACTGATTTTACAAGCAAGTCAAATTACACTCACAACCGAAATTTAACACCCATTTCAGTGTAAATTCTATTTTAGACACAATGCATTGCTGGAGACAAGAACAAGTTTGTTGATTTGTCTATAAACAACTATATTCGAATGTCAACACTTTTTAAAATTTCATCAGAGTTTGTAATAAACTGAGTTTCGAATTGATAATAACTTGCTTTAAACATTCTGCCAAACAACATGACCGTCATGGATCAAAGTTGCATTGCTGAAAAGTGTGTCAAACTTCAGTAAAATCTGAAAGAAAAAAGATTTCTCAAAGGTTTAAATAAAACAAAGATTATTAGAGTATGTTTCAGTTTTCTTATTCAAGATTTTGTGTTTAATTCAATGCCATTTCTAATTTTCGGTGAAGTGTACAAGCAATTTCTAAGTGAAAATTATTTCTAAACTATTTTTTCAGCATGAATGAAAAACTCTAGTGCTGCAGTATATAAAACTATTGATTTGAATTAATTGATTATAAGTATAAAAACTATATCTTTAGGTTCATTGCAAAATAAAGAAAGTGTAGGGTAACCAGCTCAATTACATCATGCACAGAGAATTTGTTAATTACATGCAATTGTGTTGATTAAATTAAAGGCACACTGACTTCTAGAGAGTTTATATAATGTTGCTAAAAATCAATGAACAGTTACACTTTACAATAATGTTCATTTCAATATTATTTTCATTTCTACATTTAAAATACAGTTTAAACATTTCAAGTATTTTAAACATGAATATTATGGTTATATAAAAAAAAAAATTAAAAATTATTTCATAAATTAACATTAATTTAGAATAATTCTGTAAAAAAAATTATTTAATGTCAGATCATTATGCCTAATGCATTAACTAAAGTTCAAATGTTGAACCGTATTGTACAGAGTTAGCCATGAAAGATGATTTGATCTTTGTGATCTTTTGACATCTTACAAAGAAAAAGACAAAACAACTGAACCAAACACACACACACACACACACACACTCACACG
>NW_015560623.1:46741-49241 GCF_001515605.1 Sinocyclocheilus anshuiensis | reverse complement strand
TCTTCAGTAGAGAAAGTGTGTGATTTCAGCTGGAAAGTGTGTAAATCATCCTGCTGAGCTGGATAACGGTTTCCATTCAAACTGAGGATGAGCTGAAGGTGCTGGATTGCATGCTAATCATGCTAGCTACATGTTAAAATATGCTACCAACATGTTAATTCAAGATACCAATGTGCTAATCAAGTTAGAAACATGGTAACAACATGCCACTAACATGCTAATAATGTTAGCAACATCTCAACAGCATGTTAAATTATGTTAGCAATGTGCTAGTCATGCTAGTAGCATGCTAAATCATGATATAAACATGATAATCATGCTAGCGACATATTAAAACATGCTTGCAACACGCTAATTCATGCTAACAATGTGCAAATCATGGTCGAAACATGTTAACAACATACTACCAACATGCCAATTCATGCTAGCAATGTGCTAATCGTGCTAACATGTTAACAGCATGCTAGCAATGTGCTAAAACATGTTAACAGCATTTTAAATCATGATAACTATATACTACAACATGTTAGCAACATTTTAACAACATTCTGAAACATGATAGCAATGTGTTAAATCTTGCTAGCAACATGCTAAATAATGCTAGCAACATACTGGAACATGTTAACAACATCTTACAAGATGCTAGCAACATGCTAAAACAAGTTAGCAACATGTTAAATTATTCTAGCAAAATGTTAAATTATGTTAGCAGTTAAATTATGATAGCAACATACTAAGTAATGCTAGCAACTTACTATTACACGTTAACAACATCTTAAAACATCCTAGCAACATGCTAAATCATGTTAGCAAAATAGTAAAACATGCCAACAAAGTGCTAAAATATGGTAACAACGTTAGAACATGCTAGCAATGTGATAAATCTTGCTAACAACATGCTAAAACATGCAAGCAACGTGATAAAACATGGTAGCAACATGTTAAACATGATAGGAACATGTTAAAACATGCTAGCAAAATAGTAAAACATGCTAACAAAGTGCTAAAACATGGTAGCAACATGCTAGAACATGCTAGAAATATGTTAAAACATGCTAGCAACATGCTAAAACTTGCTAAAACGTGTTAAAACATTGTAGCAACATTGTTTCATGTTAGCAACATGTTAAATTTTGCTAGCAACTTGCTAAATCATGCTATTAACATGTTAAAACATGCTAACAAAGTATTAATTCACTAATTCATGCATGCTAAATCATGTTCACAACTTGATTAAACATTTTATCAGTGCTATAGAACATATTATAATAGCATTTTATTGACTGAGTAAAGTCTTCAAACTTCAAGCTTTTCAAAGCGTTGCCACGTTTCTTTACGAGCTGAATGTTACTGATATTTCTGTCTTCAAAAGAAACAAAAACTGAGAACAAACTAATAGAGAAAAATCAACAGGAAGGAAGAGCGCAAACATTTTGAGCTCAGATGGCTTTACTGATTCACCGCAATCCTCTTTCACTCTCGATGCTTCTGGATCTCCATCTCTTCCTCAAGAACTCACTGACTCATAATCACACGGAAAATAGCTGGCAATCTTTGCGTGTGGTTGTTGCTAAGTAACCATCGGCGGTCAGTTAGGAGCGTCATGGAGACGGATTGGACGCGCTCTCTGAAAAGCAGAGATTGATCTGCTCATTGTTCATTTATAATTATGAAACATTGTTGCAGTTCTAAGGTCTGAGCTGCACCTGTGAGACACATCTGTATCAATGTCGCTGCGCTGCTTGGCAACCAAACCAGCCAAAAGTTACATTCATCAACTGTATTACATGGAAAAATAATTTATTTAAAGTGGCATGACGTGTGGTTATTTAGGTTACTTTAGGTTTAGGTTATTCTTATTAATAAATCAAATAAATAAAAAATGTATGGTATGTTATTTCATTTTTTTTTTCTAATGGCAAATTGTTTGTGATGTTGCTTGTAAGTTGCTTTGGATAAAAGCGTATGCTAAATTTTATAAACATAAATTTATCATTTTTATCTCATTAATCCATTTTTATCTTAATTGTTCATACTAAATTACTTTATTTGCACTATAGTTATTTTATAGTTATTGTATTGTATTTCTCACTGCTTTGGCAATACAAATGCACATTAAAAATTAATTAAATTAAAGATAAATAATAGATTCAGAATACATATAGAAATATTTGTGTTATGTTATTTAATTTAATTTAATACATAATACATTTTTATCTTGCTAATACAAATTTTCTCAAGTTTTGGCAATTTAGTTTTGTTAAACTGAATAAATAAAAATAAATATATTTTATTTGTATTTTCCTTTCTGTTCCTTGTCAATTTGGATAAAAGCATTTGGCAAATAAATGTAAGTTTTTCATTTTTATCTTTTTAAATATTATATATATACTGTATATATTAGTGCTGCCAAACGATTAATCGCATCCAAAATAAAAGTTTTTGTTTACGTAATATATATGTATGTGTACTGTGTATATTTATTATGTATATATAAATA
>NW_015560623.1:45203-46666 GCF_001515605.1 Sinocyclocheilus anshuiensis | reverse complement strand
TAATATATATATATATATATATATATATATACCTATATATATATAATACTATTAATACTAATTCACTCCATTTGCACTGTAGTCATTTTACATTAATTGTACTTATTTTGAGCCGCTTTGGCAATGCAAATGCACATTAAAATTTCAAATAAAATGTTATAAGACTAGAGAGAAAGAAAGAAGTGATAAATGATGGAACAAAAGGGCTCAATATGAATTCATCAGGATGTGTGTGATGCTTCTGATTGTCTGGATGTGATGAATTATTAGAGCAGAGCAAACCGTGATGATCTGGAGTCACTGAACGTTTATCTTTATCTCTGATGCTGTTCGAGACGCACAACTGAACAAATAAAACCTGATCAGAGAGAATCATCTGAAGAGAGAGAGAGAAGAACAGATGGAGATCCAGGCTGAAAAACTGAGAAAACATCAGAAACAGAGAGAGAAAGATCCTCCAGATCAGCGACTCTCCACGGGTTTGGCTTCAAGACGACAAGTGGAAGCCAACACAGAGTGCAGAAATGATTTCTAATTCACGATTTCTGCCTTGTTTAGCAGTATGAATATTATTAAATCAAGACACTGGAAAATCATTTAAGATAATCTTGTTTTCAGATTTATGCTTAAAACAAGAACATTTATGTCAAAGTATCTGTCAGCGTGAGACAAATAACTTTTTTTCTGACCCCACAGACAAATCACTTAATTTTGATAATTTTACATTTTTACATTTACTGCACTTGGTTTTCAGTGCTTTGGGCAATTTAATTCAAATATAAACTGAATAAATATAAATAAATGCACATTGTGTTATTTACTTATTTATTCATTTATTGTCAAATTGCTTGTAATGTAACTTTCAAGTCAATTTGGCTAAAACTGTATGACAAATAAATAAACACATTTTTCTTTTTATCTTATTAGTTACATTTATCTTATTAATATATATATATTTTTTTTCTTGTTAATATTTATTTATTGTACTTATTTTGCACTGCTTTGGTAATACAAATGCACATTACAAATATAAATCAAATTAAAAATGTAAACTTAAATGCTACATTGTTTTACTTTGGTTTTTCTTATGACAAATTGCTTGAGATGTCATTAACTTGTTAGACGACTTGGATAATGTAGATTTTAGAAAATTATATAATTTTTAAAGTTAGGCTATTTCACATTAATTGTACTTATTTTGCACTGCTTTGGCAATACAAATGCACTTTAAAAATCTAATAAAAATAAAACAACGCAAGTGATTGGAACATTACAGTTCAATATGAATTCTTAACGTCTGTATTGAAAGACATCTGTTTGTTTAGAATGATTTCTTACAAATCAAGGCAAGAATTGAACAGCAGGAAAAGATCATCCTGATAGCTGTGATTGATCTCACTGACATGCGTCTTTCAGAGAGTGTGTGTGTCTGTGTGTGTGTGTGTGTGTGTGTCTGTGTGTGT
>NW_015560623.1:43544-44948 GCF_001515605.1 Sinocyclocheilus anshuiensis | reverse complement strand
TGTGTGTGTGTCTGTGTGTGTCTGTGTGTGTGTGTGTGTGTCTGTGTGTGTGTGTGTGTGTGTGTGTTTCATGAGCTTGAGTTAATTTCCACACGTCACTCGGCAGCCCTTAAGCAGCATTCATTCACAAACGTCGCTCTCGCTCTGATTCGCCGGCGGCCACAGCAACACACAGAAACCAGCAGAATCAAGCGAAAATCAACTCAGAAAGCTAACAAGTGTTAATGGCACAGTCATTCTCCCAACATGCACTGCTGGAGGGCCTGTCGCCTTATATTAGCATTTTTCACACCTTAAGATTCAATCTCTGTGAATCACACACACACACACACACACACACTCTAATATGTCTGTGATGAAGGATTAGTGTGAAGGCTTGTTCTAACGTGTTCAGAGGAGAAAATCTGCACATTTCTGCACACACTGTGTATGTGTGTGTGTGTGTGTGTGTGTGTGTGTGTGTGTGTGAGATTCACTGCATTGCTCAAGTTATGCAGCGTGTCAAACTATTTAATTATTAAAGTACAATAATGATGATAGTATGATTAAAAAAAAACATCAATGTGCAATAATGAAGCACATTTACTAATAATAATCATAACACACAGTTCCTCTGATCACTGATCGAGCTCATTAGTGGAACTATAGGCCGTTTATGGTTGCCAAGCAACATAATGATCAAAGGAAGGACTGATTAGTGCATTAATACAGAATTCAGAATCAGATGCTGTATTATAATCAGTCTGAATGCAGTTCAATGAGAATATAGAACTGGAGCGATACATTAGTGCTATGATTTTGAATGTTATTGAAAGAAGTCTCTTCTGCTCACCGAAGCTGCATTTATTTGATCAAAAATACAGTAAAAAATAGTGAAATATTATTACAATCTAAAACAGCTGTTTTTATGTGAATCTCTGTTAAACTGTAATGTATTTCTGTGATGCGCAGCTGTATTTTCAGCATCATTACTCCAGTCTTCAGTGTCACATGATCTTCAGAAATCATTCTAATATACTGATTTGCTGCTCAAGAAACATTTCTGATTATTATCAATGTTGAAAACAGTCGTGCTACACAATATTTTTGTGGAAACTGTGATACATTTTATTTTTCAGGATTCACAGATTAATAGAAAGTTCAGAAGAACGGCATTTATTTGAAATGGAAATTTTTTGTGACATAAAAAATGCAGCCTAGATAATCAAAAGTATGCATTTCTTTCTTACCGACCCCAAACGTTTGAACAATTCTTCATCTAAGCTACATTAAAGTGTGAATGTTATAGTCATTTGAATGCTGAATTTCTCACAAGCACAACAGAAACACAACCAGGGAAAGCAGTTTTCTGACTTCCACACGAGTCTGTTTCTCTCCTAGATGAGCGGACACGCTGCTGGCCTC
>NW_015560623.1:34002-34218 GCF_001515605.1 Sinocyclocheilus anshuiensis | reverse complement strand
CTCTCTCTCCTCTCTCTCTCTCTCTCTCTCTCTCGCTCTCTCTCTCTCTGTCTCTCTCTCTCTCTCTCTTCTCTCTCTCTCTCTCTCTCTCGCTCTCTCTCTCTATGTATCTCTCTCTCTGTATCTCTCCTCTCTATGTTCTCTCTCTCTCTCTGTATCTCTCTCTCTCTCTCTCTCTCTCTCTCACTCTCTCCTCCTCGCTCTACCACACTCACT
>NW_015560623.1:26875-31875 GCF_001515605.1 Sinocyclocheilus anshuiensis | reverse complement strand
AAAATTATAATTATAAGCTATTTTAAAAACATGAGTGTTCAGGTTTCCTACAACAGTCTAACATTGGAGTATTTTTACACTTTTTTTTTTTTTCCTTAAAGCGTACATTAGAATTTGGAATGTGCACTTATATGTGACCCTCGACCACAGAACCAGTCATAAGGGTCCATTTTTCAAAATTGAGATTTATACATCATCTGAAAGCTGATTGTTAGGATAGAACAATATTTGGCTGAGATACAACTATTTGAAAATCTGGAATCTGAGGGTGCAAAAAAATCTAAATATTGAGAAAATCATCTTTAAAGTTGTCCAAATGAAGTTCTTAGCAATGCATATTACTAATCAAAAATTAAGTTTTGATATATTTACGGTAGGAAACTTACAAAATATCTTCATGGAACATGATCTTTACTTAATATCCTAATGATTTTTGGCATAAAAAAAATTGATAATTTTGACCCATACAATGTATTGTTGGCTATTGCTACAAATATACCCCAGCGACTTAAGACTGCTTTTGTGCTCCAGGTTCACATATTTCCCAGTGGAATTATGCATAAAATATGGTAATGGTCCATCTATAATGCTGCTGCATTAAACGGACCTCAGATCAGACTAGCATCATCACGTGACTGTAGTTTATAATGCCTATATCTCGCTCCAGCAGTGGAGCTCTGAACACCTGCTGGGATTCTGGGAATATATTCATACAGGTTTTAATAGGTTCTTTAGAGCAACGGAGACACTGCAGACATCAGGGAGCTTCACACACGTTCTGATAACGCTAAACGCACATTTACACACAATCTGGATGCAGGAGAGCAGATTACAGAAAACACACTGAACAGAGAAAATCGTCCACATGTCAAATCCCCCTTGTGTGTGTTTCCCTATAGTGGATCTCATCAGGAAACCCTGAGTTTAAAGAAACTTCATTTGACTGCGACTTTGAACTCAAGACGCTTTGAGGATTTTCTGGGGACTTTGCCATCTACGCTAACGGAATATTAAGAGCCCGTGAATGAGGAAAACGCCAATAACGAACTGAACGTGACCAAAAAAAAAACTCTTAGCCAAGTCCAGAAGCCACAGGCGAATAGAGTAAAACAATATGTTCTCTTAATGTAAATGTCTAGGGAGAAAAAAAATAGTTGTATTACCAACAGATTGAAAATACAGATATCCATTACTTTTCATTTTACAAAAAAAGCTTAACTAACTACCTTACATTCTGATCACACTGCAAAAAAAGTGATGATTTTCCTCAGTATTTTTGTTGTTTTTCCAGTGCAAATGTGTAAAGCTTCCTAAATCTAGATATATTTACCTGAGAAGCAAAATGACAGAGAATAAGTTGTTTGATCAAAACTAAGTAAATTTATCATTAAAAAAGAACAAATCTCTTCCAACAGGCTCAGAAAAACTTCATTCAAAGGAAAAACACATTTTCCCTCCCCATTGACAGATATTTGTTCTTGTTTTAAGCATAAACTCACTTAATTTTGTGCAGTTACTCAGAAAACACAACTTCTAATAACTTCATTTTGCATCTTCGCTTTATGGTTGTTTAGATATTTGTATTGGAAAACAAGAAACATACTGAGGAAGATATTCATTTTTGCAGTGCATGCAACATTTAATGCCTTTAATGACTTTACAAATGTAAGACTTTATGCTCTATTTAAGACTATTTTTGCCTTAATTTGTGGAAGGGTGAATTAAAACTTTTTAAAGGCCCACAGAAACACAAATTATGCATTATGTAATAAAACACGCACTAATTTGCCTAAATTTCCAGAACAGAAATCTGAACACCGGTTCAAGATTCGTGTTTAATTTTGTTGAAATATTAGAGTTGAAGGTTTTCACAGAGGGGAGTTTGGATTTCTCTTTTTATTACTCCACAAATCAGAAAATACTGTCAACAGAGAGAAAATTTGAATTTTCGGCATGCTTTTTAGGAATATTCAGGAATAAATTTAGGGAAACAACATATAAACAAACCCCTCTATAAAAAACTTAAGAATATAGAGAGGAATAAAACTCTAAGTTTTGGTGTATGTAAGTGCTGCTGAAGTGGAGAAACAAACCCATAGCCTTTAAAAATATGCATTTTCGCCATGTTTTTAGGAATAAAATATTGCATAAATCAGTGTGAATGATATATGAACAAACCCTTCTATAAAAACCTTCAGAATATAGAGAGGAATAAAACTCTAAGTTTTGGTGCATGTAAGTGCTGCTGAAGTTCAGGAAGAGACGTTTAAAGATACTGTACAGAAATTGAAAGCCTAAAATCTCTAAATTGATAAGTGCATGAAAAATCAATCTTTTTGCCTGTAGTGTCCTTGTCTTAAAGCGCAAAGACTTCTGAAAAGTCAAGAGCAGAAATGTGTTAAAATGTGAAATAAACTCTACAGGCAGCGGAAGCGGATTTTAATTTCCCCTCCGGAACAGAATATAGGCCACGGCATTTCCCTCGCGCTCCGTTCTGGAAGGACAGGGAGCCACAATTCTTTCATCATTAGCAAATTAATGCAAAGAAAAATCAAAGAACAATATGACACTTCAAAGAGCTTCTGACAGTCACAAACAAAATCCCTCTGGAAAACCAGATTCCCTAAAGAGGAGCGATACGCAAAATGTCTCATCTCTCATTTCATAAAGACAACGGTGCTTTTGTTGAAGTTGAGCAAGCGACGTCATGCTCTGCACCTGCGCTTGCTGTTTTTAGCTGTGGATTTTTGCCATGACAGTCCTGATTAGACTGATTGTTCACGCATCTTGTGTGACGACCATCATACAATAGAACAATCAAGATGTTGTCAATCTCAAACACACACACTGCAGCAGAAAGGAAATATGCAGCTCGACAGCGACTGGTACGATCATTTAGTCTCCGTGTGTCACAGTTCTAGAATGTGTTTGTGTGTCCTTCCACACTTATTTGGCAACAGAAGCTTCATCTGTCACCTCGGTTTAACATCTGTCTTCATGCATTAAAACGTGTATGAATGTGCGTGTGTGTGTGCATGTGTGTGTGTGCGCGTGTGCGCGTGTTTGTGTGTGTGTGTAAGCGGCTGTGCCCTCGCTGCAGGTGACGTCTGACCAGAGGCGGAACGTTTTCTGCTTGGATGATGTGAGCGTGACTTTGAGCTCCTAAAATCACTCCCTGTCTCACTCTCTCACTGCTGATGTATTTAATTCTCATGAACATGTGGGTAAATCTCACAAAACCTGTGAAGACTAAGAGCATGTCCAAGACAAAATCAAATGAAATATGCATAAAGAAACTGAAGCCTACTGAGATTTTGTTTTGATATTGTGGCATTGCTTTCATTATAATTCAACACATTAATACGCTACAATTAATGCAATAATATGCTACAATATTGTTTTTTAATTTAAAGCTGTATAAAGATCCAAATAATAAATGGCAAATTCAAATAAATGCTGTTTGATCTTGCTATACATTAAAGAATTCTGAAAATTGAGTGTAAGAATATTGTGCAGCACAACTGCTTTCAACATTGATAATAATCAGAAATGTTTATTATCAGCAGCAAATCAGCATATTAGAATGATTTCTGAAGATCATGTGACACTGAAGACTGGAGTAATGATATAAATTAAATTCTCTTGTAGTACAGTAAGAAAAACACTGCATTGCATTATTGAGAATCATATTTGAGAATAAAGAAAATTATATTAAAATAAATAAATTAATAAAATTCATTAATTAAAAAAAACGTAAAAGTAAAATCAATTACCTAACAATGTTTATGCAATGCAATTAGATCAATGCTTTTCCAATGTTTCACTTTCCAGGACATGAAACTACCAGTGACTGACTTACAGCTGCATGTTACTATAGGAAAAATTGCACATATTTTAGCATCTCAGATTGATATGCATTTCAGTTCATACTTTGATAAATTAATTCGTTTTGAATGCTTGAGCAGATACAGAACTGTAACTGCGTTTAAAGATGCTGAGACAAGATAAAACGCTTCACAGCGTTAAAGATCTCTAGAATATATGTTACTGAATAATGAGTCCTAACGGAGGATAAAAATATCCCACAAACTGTTAATTAACTTCTAATTCCCTTTTTCAAGGGTTTTTGTAAGGTTGTCTTCTCTGAAATTTCATAATGAAAGAGAAAAGAAACTCACACTATGCGCAACTCCCTTAAAGCCTCTTTTAACTCATTTATAGACCTCATAATCACTTTCAAAGTGGTTTACCAGTGCTACGAATCCTGAGTTATGAAGCTCCAAAGCATGTACAGCATCAAACCGTGTGCTGCTAAAAAGCTGTCAAGCAAAAGACAATTAATCAAAAAGTAAATCAATTTAAGTTACACACACTCTGAAAAGCCAAAAGTGAGACACTGATGCAATGCTACATTTCTCCAAATCTGATGAAGAACACATTTTGAAGTGTGTGTGAATTATTATTTTAATAAAAACAGGTTGTATGATCCTTATGTTACTTGTCCAATTAATGTTATTAATGTTATGAATGAGCAAATAAGAACATTAAAATCTGTGTGTGTGTGTGTGTGTGTGTCCGTGTGTGTGTGTGTGAGTGAGTGAGTGAGTGAAAAGTATAAAAAAAAGAGATATCTGTGAAATCCTCTCTGTAATAGTCACATTTACTTGCCTACACACATATAAGATCATTTGTAGGCCACTGTTAAGCAGATCAATATCCACTAAAGTAGAGAAGCTGAATCCATATGTAACCTGACTGCTGCACAAAGATGAACATCAATCTAGCAAAAAGCCAATCTAGTCAAACTCCCTCTTTTAACCTCAGTATCTGTAGACGCTGACGTTTGAGCATACAGTGGAAGTTATTAGCAGGTGTGATATAATTCAGTGACGGTAAATATTATTCATGCCTTCACTCTTGTGTATTGATCCTTTGGTTCACCGTCTCTGTGACTGAATTGAGGTTTATTGTTTGAATATTTACTATGATTTCAGGAGCTT
>NW_015560623.1:25227-26865 GCF_001515605.1 Sinocyclocheilus anshuiensis | reverse complement strand
GTGTGTGTGTGTGTGTGTGAGTGAGTGTATGTGTGTGTGTTTCTGTAGCTGCAATGCTTGTCTCGTGTTTAGTCACTTGTAAGAACAAACTCAGATCTGAAGTGAATGTGTGTGTGTCCTACGGTGTTCTCCTGCAGTGTATTTCCTCGCTGCGGTCAGTGAATTATTAAAAAAACACAGAAATCAGATATTTATAGCCTTGCTTGCGTTTGCCCAACCTGCTGAAGTCCTCGTTCCCGCAAAGAGTCAAAGACGCGGAGAAGCGACAGCTCCAGTCAGAAACAATCTCTTCCAACTAATACATGAATAAACCCCAGCTGAAGCTAACAAACACTGAAATCCATGCAGAGAGAATATAGAAAATAGTGCATCATTTAATGTGTCATTTAACAGAATTGCACAAATTGCAACAGATTACCAATGGATCACTACATTATTGTAGTCATGATGACTAAATTATTTTAGTCATGATGACTAAATTCATCATGAGTGGCTTTTTATTTGTGCTTTTAATTCATTATATAAACTCAGATTGTATTTTGTTACTGTTCAGTTTAGTTTCATTTCTCTTTTGTTCAACTTTATCAGTGATTGCACACACACACACACACACACACAGTTCTTTTAATGCAACCGGAGTGTTTGAACGATCAGGCACATGTTTCTAAATCTGTAAGGTTCCAATTAAAAGTTATTAATTGCCTTTGTCATAGTAATTAAGATAAAGCGAACACATTTCCACTGCAGCCGAATGAGAAACTTTCTTTTTTAATCTTCTCAAACGTTACAGCCGCAGGACAAACTCACACTTTTTGAATTACGATATCATTTTCATGACAATTAAGGACATTCACCCTCCAAAAAATCTCATTACTGAAAAAACAATCTCTTTCTCATGAGTGAAATACACTATAAAACCATTTAGTTTGAACATAAACATCTTTTCCTCTTAATCAAAAGCAGCATAAATTAAATTAAATACAACTACGATACACTGGCTGTATACTTACAATTACACTCATATTTAAATGTTACATGTTTTTAGAATTACAATGATGGGAAATTTAAATATTACAGTAACTGACTTTAAAAGGGTTTAATTTTTAGGACATTAAGGACATTCACTGTCCAAAAATTCTCATTATTGACAAAACATGATGAGAATTATCTTGTCTGGACAAAGTCTTTTTTTTTTTTTTATTAAAAGCACTTTAAATTAAATTCAATACAACAAATACAACTATAATACATGTATAATTTGATATAATTTAAATAATATATATTTTTAGAAATACAGTTATGAGAAAGATTTTCACATTATATCGCTGATTGAGAAAGAGAGTTTAAATGTCTGACACATTTAAAAAAAGTAAAAAAAAGAAAAGGATTTTAAAGATTCTAAAGCTAATGATTCAATGATTCCAAACAATCAATGACTCGCAAACAAACCAAAACCAAACAAACAAACACAGCAAAAACATCTGTAAGTCACTTCAGCCGAGAGATTGATGTAAATGAGTCTGTCTCTCATTACTGTGATGCTGCAACAGCCAGACCAGCAATTAATCTGAACCTAATTAGAGACCAATTACTGCTCTTTAAACTGGTGCACACACACACTAAACACACACACACGCA
>NW_015560623.1:24726-24953 GCF_001515605.1 Sinocyclocheilus anshuiensis | reverse complement strand
AAAACAAGCTAACACAAACAAACAGATGTAATAAAATAAGAAAGCACAAATAAATGCAAGCATGCAACAAAGAAATTAACCATATTCCTGTGCGCAAATAAATAAGATACAACTAAGTGTATAATCAAAAGTTGTCGCATATCCAGTCAAAATCTACATCTTAAAGGGGTCATATGATGCGATTTCAAGTTTTTCTTTCTCTTTGGAGTGTTACAAGCTCTTGGTGC
>NW_015560623.1:12792-24048 GCF_001515605.1 Sinocyclocheilus anshuiensis | reverse complement strand
TGTGTGTGTGTGTGTGTGTGTGTGTGTGTGTGTGAGTGAGTGAGTGAGTGAGTGAGTGAGTGTGAGTGAGTGTGCGTGCGTGTGTGTGTGTGTGTGTGCCGGGGGTAAATGTCAGATAAAGAAAGGTGACCTTTCAGTACACAACACCTGAGGGACACACTGTGTGTGTGTGTGTGTGTGTGTGTGTGTGCGTGAGAGAGAGAGAGAGATAACACACACATGAGGAGTCACACACCGACTATGTCCTAAATCACTCACTGTCTACATAGGCCGCATTAAAAACTGAAAAGGAGCCTCATAAGTGAGTGATTTAGAATCAGATGAGAATACACAACTTTCAACAATCAAGTCTCAACACTGAACTGATCTGGTCTGAATAATGACTCTATTGTCTTCTGTAGAGCTGCTTTACAGTCGAAACTGAATTTGTTTCATAATTGATTCGTTTTGCAACACCGATGCTGTTATTGAACTGAATCAATAATAAACAAATACAATACAGTTTGACGTTCTTTCTCGCATTTCACATCCTGCAGTTCTGTGGAAGCCTGTCTAAAAAAGGTCATGGCAACTTTTTATCTTACAATTCTGACTTTGTTTCTCACAATTGCGAGTTTATATCTCACATTTCAGATTTTTCCCTCAGAATTACGAGAAAAAATCAGACTCAGGATTCTACACTACAAAGTGGCTTATAGAATGGTGCATAAGTATTAGGGCTGCACGATATATCGTTTCAGCATCGATATCGCGATGTGCACATCCGCGATAGTCACATCGCAGGATGTGCGATGTTTAGTATAGGCTACTGATCGTTATATTTATACTGATTGTTTTCTTTGCTCACACACACACACGGTGTCTACACCGGACGCGACAGCTGTACAGAGATACCCATTTTAAATACATTTAGTAGCGGAGCTACTGCAAGCGATATTCAGTGCTGGAAATCCATTTATCCTTTGTTGAAACTTCCACATCGTCGTGGAGAGCGCAGGTCACGGTTGCTTAGCAACGGCAGACGCCACGAAAGCGCAAGCTCCCGAGCGCTTTGGAAAGAAGGAGAAAGCTGCGCGACTGGCGTTTTCCCACGCGTTTTTAGACGCGACATGTGAACGGCCCCCAGTCTGTCTACACTGGACGCGACAAAGCGACCGTTGCCAATCATTTGAACTTTGTGTCAGTAAGTCATAAAAGAACGCGGCATCAGCTTACTCGAGGACTTGTCGTGCCGCGCCGCATCCAGTGTAGACAGCATCACTGATTATAATGGGTTCATTGTATTTTGTTGAAAAATATAAAGCACTGCTTATTTCATTTGTATCTTTGTTCTGTTATATTTATCTATGCTTGTAATTTGTTAATTTCTTATGCTGATTTACTCGCCTACAAAATCACCCCAATTTTTTTTTCATATCGCAATATATATTGCAGAAAAATAAAATATTGCAATGTGAGTTTTTTCCAATATCGTGCAAGAGGTGTTTCTATGTCGATAACTGCCTGCAGAGCCTGCCTACTGCAGATGAAGCTCGGAACTTGATTGATCGACTACGAAATATCCTTTCCGGAGTTGGATTCGAAATTCGCCAATAGGCCTGCAATGATCCTACTGTGCTGAGTCACCTACCTGCCCATGCCCGTGCTGCAAGTGTGGAGCTGTGGTTGACACAGGAATTCTTTATCAAGATGTAAATCAGTGTTATGATGTCTTAATGACGTGATGTTGTTCTGTTAAGCTGCTACAAGACCGAACGAGTGATTAGCATTCTGTTTATGCAAATGTTACTCCGATGCGCCACGATTCTATCCATATATGGGAACTTTATGTTCATAGGGACAAATGATCACTCATGACTTGTAGTTTTCTGTGAAATACCTGGTTTCCCTTCATTTAACTGTATGTTCAGTAGAGAAATGCCAATTATGTGAATTATGAATGCTTTGGTTTCATTATGTAACCGTAAATATTACTATTGTTTATCTATATCTTTAGCTTATTCATTTCTTTATTGTACTTATTTTGCAGACTATCTACACCTTTGATTGTACCTCTGTGGCCCTTCCTTTTCTCTACTAATACACCATCGAAAGCTAATCACCTGTCTCTTCATTATTGGTGCTCTGACCGGCAC
This sequence comes from Sinocyclocheilus anshuiensis, assembly GCF_001515605.1. Taxonomy (NCBI): domain Eukaryota; kingdom Metazoa; phylum Chordata; class Actinopteri; order Cypriniformes; family Cyprinidae; genus Sinocyclocheilus; species Sinocyclocheilus anshuiensis. Next base: position 21,913 of record NW_015560623.1, on the reverse strand, counting down.
CCAGGGGGGTTTACTCATCCATTACCTGATCAGAACCTAACAGTCCCAACGTCTCTGCAACACCTAATAAGTATGTGAATTTGGATGCACTTTGTGTTCTGTGTTCCTGAGTGACAGACTGAACAGCCAATCAGAGGCCTGCTGGAGTCAGAAGGGCGGAGCAGAATATAACGCTGTGACACACAGGAAGAGTCTGGATGGATGATGGATATACAGCAGCACCTTCATATTTAATTGATGGAGGGCTGAGGTGGCCTTCAGTGTGAGTGTTGTCATAAGATCACACACACACACAGACCAACCAGTTTTAATTAAGCTGATTCTGTTTTTATGACCACATTATTACTGTGTTTAATATAACACAGAACAAAACACATGTTTGACTCATGAGAAAAACAACAAAACTCTGTAAACTCATCCATATTCATCACAAACGCTCATAATTATTCATTACTAATTATCATATCAGCACAACTGTCAAGAGCAACACGAGCAAGTACCAGCGAATCTGCCTCAAAGCCAAATGATTATTCATATGTCTGTGTGTAAACCAGCTCAGAGTCCAGAAGCATCCGGACTCGCTCTGAGTGTGTGTGTGAGTGTGTGTGTGTGAGAGAGTGAGTGAGTGAGTGAGTGAGTGAGTGAGTGAGTGAGTGAGTGTGTGTGTGTGTGTGTGTGTGTGTGTGTGAGAGTGTGTGTGTGGGTGTGTGTGTGTCAAAGAGCAGATTGCATAAAGCACTTACCCAGAAAGAGCAGCTATAATCCAGAAAGACAGAGAATTACAAAGAGAGAGTTAGAAAAGAAAACAAGAGAGAAACTAGACAGAAAGAAAGAAAGAAACAAGCTAACACAAACAAACAAATGTAATAAAATAAGAAAGCACAAATAAATGCAAGCATGCAACAAAGAAATGAACCTTATTACTGTGTGCAAATAAATAAGATACAACAGTGTATAATCAAAAGTTGTCGCATATCCAGTCAAAATCTACATCTTAAGATATCATTGTGAATTTTAAGTTTGTTTAAGTTTGTATTATAGAACATTTTGGTGCAGTGCTGCTACTTTAAAAGCATAAACCTGATTTCTGAAGTAAAATGCTGAGTTAAACAGATCATCTAAACATAGTAAGCGGCCTACTAACCATTACAAACACATTCAAATTAAAAGTTCAAATGTCTTTCAATGCCCAAAACTGCTATGTAGACAGAAAGATCTTCCTCCTGCATCTTCATCCTCATCCACTGCTTCATCCCCCATTCCACATGTCCATCCATAAATAACAAAACACAGAGAGAAGTGCAGAATGAATCAGGATAGAGATGTGAGTGTGTGTGTGTGTGTGTGTGTGTGTGTGTGTGTGTGTGTGTGTGAGTGAGTGAGAGTGTGAGAGTGTGTGTGTGTGTGTGTGTGTGTTTCAGGGCTGCTAAAGACTGCATGAACTCCATATGCTTTCTTCTGTTACTGCCGCTCTGAATTATGAATTATACATTCCTAAAGAAACCCTGCCGCCACACACACACACACACACTCAAGTGCTATTTTGTTTTGTCTGAATAATTCATGTGTTTATAGAGCAACTTTCTCCGCTGCACTTCCACAAACAACAGATTTATCAACACTGTCAAACTCCTTCATTTCTATAAAACACATCCAGCATCAAATCACATCCGACAAACACGAAAGCAAACAATCAACCTCCTGAAGATCCAAATCAGCATCTGTTATCAGATATGATCTCAAACCTAACGAATGAACGAAAGAAAGAAATATAATAAAAAAACAAAACAAATGAGACTGAAGAGAGAGAAATCTATCAATATGATAAACAGATCTGAAATCTGTATTATCATAAAACTCTAAACGATGAACTCAAGATGAACATTTCCTTTTTTCTAGTACACTACTGCTCAAAAGTTTGGGTACAGAAGATTTTTTTGAAAGAAATTAATACTTTTTTTTATCAAGCATGCATTAAACTGATCGTTTATAATGTTACAAAAGATTTATTTTTCAAATAAATGCTGTTTTTTTTACTTTCTATTCATCTGTGAATCCTGAAAAATAAAATACATCACGGTTTGCACAAAAATATTGTGCAGTTTTCTAAATTAATAATCAGAAATGTTTCTTGAGCAGCAAATCAGCATATTAGAAAAACCAACAACACTCAGAACACCTTAGCAACTACACGGCAATGTGTTTAAAAACCAACAACACTCAGAACACATTACCAACCACATGGCAATGTGTTTAAAAACCAACAACACTCAGAACACCTTAGCAACTACATGACAATGTGTTTAAAAACAAACAACACTCAGATCACCTTAGCAACCACACAGCAACGTATTTAAAAACAAAAAAACACTCAGAACACCTTGACACTGAAGACTGGAGTAATGATGCTGAAAATACAGCTGCGCATCACAGAAATACATTACAGTTTAACAGATATTCACATAGAAAAAAGCTATTTTAAATTGTAATAATATTTCATAATTTTTTACTGTATGTTTGATCAAATAAATGCAGCCCTGGTGTGCAGTAGAGTCTTCTTTTAAAAACATTAAAAAAAAAAAGAAATCACACAGTGTGTGTGTGTGTGTGTGTGTGAGACAGAGAGCATGTTAAATCGCTGTGGGACGCTGGAGTGAAGGTCACTCAATTAGACATTCCCAGAATATCAGCCGCTACTCAATTCCCTGAAAACTCCTCCATCGCTCCTTTCTAAGTCTACATCACTCTCTCTCCTCCTTCTCCTGAGGTCTTTTCATTGGTTTTCCGCTCACATCTATGTCAGTTTGGCTTCATAAAATCACCCGAGCACCTGGTGTGTGTGTGTGTATGTGTGTGTGAGAGTTCACAGAAGAGCAGCTTTACTGCTGATGTCAGTTTTACACGCACATTAAAACACAATCATGAGCTGTGCTGTTCTTTAATCCCTATTAAGTGCACTTTACCGCTACACTTCGACTCTTAATCTCCAGTAAACTCCCTGCGGATGCGCTCAACTCTGTGTATTTATGAGTTCAGTGGTTATTTATTCATCTGAACACATGTCGAGTGCTGTGTACTGTACAACACAACACTTTCACACAGAAGATGATGATGAGGAGAATCAGTCGGGAGTGACAGGAAACAAACAGACAAACTCTAGAGAATAACGAACATCCAGAAACCTCATTTTAAGGCTTACGTGTGTCATTTCTGCTCCACTAGCAGCACAAAACACAATCCCAATAACAATGACATATTTCCTGATCAGCCTAGCAACCACACAGCAACATATTTAAAAACAAACAACACTCAGAATGCCTTAGTAACCATACGGCAACATATTTAAAAACCAACAACACTCAGAACACCTTAGCAACTACACGGCACGGCAACGCTTTTAAATCAAACAACAGCCAGAACACCTTAGCAACCACACAGCAACGCATTTACAAACAAAAAACTCCCAGAACACCTTAGCAACCACACAGCAACACATTTAAAAACAAAAAACTCCCAGAACACTTAGCAACCACACCACAACGAGTTTAAAAACAAACAACACTCAGAACGCCTTAGCAACTACACGACAATGTGTTTAAAAACAAACAACACTCAGAACACCTTAGCAACTACACGGCAATGTGTTTAAAAACCAACAACACTCAGAACACCTTAGCAACTACACGGCAATGTGTTTAAAAACCAACAACACTCAGAACACCTTAGCAACTACACGGCAATGTGTTTAAAAACCAACAACACTCAGAACACCTTAGCAACTACACGGCAATGTGTTTAAAAACCAACAACACTCAGAACACCTTAGCAACTACACGGCAATGTGTTTAAAAACAAACAACATTCACAATGCCTTAACAACCACACAGCAACGCATTTAAAAACAAACAGCACCCAAAACACCTTAGCAACCACACGGCAACAAACACTCAGAAAGCCTTAGCAACCACACAGCAACACGTTTAAAAACAAACAACAGCCAGAACACCTTAGCAACCACATGGCAATGTGTTTAAAAACAAATAACAGCTTAGCAGCCACACGGCAACGCGTTTAAATCAAACAACAGCCAGAACACCTTAGCAACCACACAGCAACGCATTTAAAAACAAAAAACTCCCAGAACACCTTAGCAACCACACGGCAACAAACACTCAGAAAGCCTTAGCAACCACACAGCAACACGTTTAAAAACAAACAACAGCCAGAACACCTTAGCAACCACACGGCAACATGCTTGAAAACAAACAACACTCAGAATACCTTACCAACCACATGACAATGTGTTTAAAAACAAACAACACTCAGAACACCTTAGCAACTACATGACAATGTGTTTAAAAACAAACAACATTCAGATCACCTTAGCAACCACACAGCAACGTATTTAAAAACAAAAAAAAACACTCAGAACACCTTAGCAACCACACGGCAACATGCTTGAAAACAAACAACACTCAGAATACCTTACCAACCACATGGCAATGTGTTTAAAAACAAACAACACTCACAACGCCTTAACAACCACACAGCAACGCATTTAAAAACAAACAGCACCCAAAACACCTTAGCAACCACACGGCAACAAACACTCAGAAAGCCTTAGCAACCACACAGCAACACGTTTAAAAACAAACAACAGCCAGAACACTTTAGCAACCACACGGCAAGATGTTTAAATCAAACAATAGCCAGAATGCCTTAGCAACCACATGGCAATGCGTTTAAAAACAAACAACACCCAAAACACCTTAGCAACCACACAGCAACGCATTTAAAAACAAAAAACTCCCAGAACACCTTAGCAACCACACGGCAACAAACACTCAGAAAGCCTTAGCAACCACACAGCAACACGTTTAAAAACAAACAACAGCCAGAACACCTTAGCAACCACACGGCAAGATGTTTAAATCAAACAATAGCCAGAACACCTTAACAACCACATGGCAACGTGTTTAAAAACAAATAACAGCTTAGCAGCCACACGGCAACGCTTTTAAATCAAACAACAGCCAGAACACCTTACCAACCACACAGCAACGCATTTACAAATAAAAAACTCCCAGAACACCTTAACAACCACACAGCAAGATGATTAAAACAAACAACACCCAGAACACCTTAGCAACCACATGGCAACACGTTTAACAACAAACAACACCCAGAACACCTTAGCAACCACACAGCAAACACATTAAGGCCTCGATCTGAAACAACGCGTTTTTTGCAGTGAGAGGCACCTTTTTTAAATTGTTTTCTATTGACAGTGAGCGTTTTGCGTGCTGTTTATGCTTCCCGGGCGCCTCGCGTTTTAGCCGACTGCTGCGCCTCGCATTTTTGGAGGAGCGCTCTGAGCGCCTGAAGTTTTAAAAAAAAGCAACTCTGAGCAGAAAAGCGCCCGACGTCATTCACATTTTATTGCATTGTCCAATCGAATGAATGGAGATGTGGGCCTTCCGTTGTGGTGACGAAAGTTTACTGTTGCCTAGAAAGTCCGGAGACCGCAATGATGGAGGAGAAACTTTTGGTGTCTGTCGCAGGTTACCCGGAGCTGTTTTTTTATTAGGATTTTGCTAAAATGACAGTTTACTTAACAGCAAAAAACAAAGATTTTAGAGCGCTCGCACTATAATCCTTTGATTAGACAGGACAGCTGATTTGGTGGTTGCCTAGCAACATAAAAAAACCACAGCGCACAAAAAATGTGTTTGGTCTGATCGGGACCTAAGAAACACACAACATTCACATTCAGAACACCTTAGCAACCACTCGGCAACATCCTGGTGACCGCTCACAATGTTCCAGGAGTCTGGCGTTTAGTGTTACACAGAAGAAGCCCATAAGAATGTATTCATTATTAAACAGAGAGGGAGACACACAGATAGACTAAAGAATCTCATGAATTATTAACACCTGAAATGTGCATATATTGTGTGTGTGTGTGTGTGTGTGTGTGTGTGTGCGTGGGTGCGTGCGTGTGTGCGTGTGACCAAATGTCCCCACAAGGATAGTAAAACCTGAAAGTTTTGACATTGTGGTCTGTGGTCCCCACCAGGGAAAAAAATTATTAAAAAAGCAAGTGTGTGTGTGTGTGTGTGAGAAAGAGAGAGAGAGAGAGCGAGAGAGAGTGAGTGAGTGTGTGTGTGTGTGTGTGTGAGAGAGAGAGAGAGAGAGAGTGTGTGTGTGTGTGTGTGTGAGAGAGAGAGAGAGAGAGAGTGTGTGTGTGTGTGTGTGTGAGAGAGAGAGAGAGAGAGAGTGTGTGTGTGTGTGTGTGTGAGAGAGAGAGAGAGAGAGAGTGTGTGTGTGTGTGTGTGTGAGTGAGAGAGAGAGTGTGTGTGTGCGTGTGTGTGTTTCTCCACACCTGTGTAAAATCATGTTATTCTATGGAAGTTTATCAAAAACTTACTGAAATATCAATGATATGGTAAACATTATAGATAACTTTCTGAAAAGCTGTAGTGGTTTGATATCAGCACCACTGTTGTCAAATAAATAGATAAATAAGAATAAATTAACAATAATAATACTTTACATTAATAATAATAATTTATTACAAATAATTGTACACTTTTACTCTGATTTTATGGCAGCAACAGTAACTAATGAAGAAACTGTGTACATTTTCACTGTCTGGTCCACACACAAATCACATACTAAAGATTAAGGCTTCCATGACCTTCTAGAAACACACACTTGAGCTCAGACACAGTTTGATCATCTCAGCACTAGACAACCAAAGATCTTCACTCATGAGACTCATGAGGGAATATTCCAGACATGCAGCAAATCAGCATATTAGAATGATTTCTGAAGATCATGTGACACTGAAGACTGGAGTAATGATGCTGAAAATTCAAAATTTTTGAATTCAATTACAGTTGAACAGATATTCACATAGAAAACAGCTATTTACCAGCTATTTAAATTGTAATAATATTTACTGTTTTTACTGTATTTTTGTATATCAAATAAATGCAGCCTTTGTGAACAGAAAAGACTTCTCTCAAAAACATTAAAACATTTTAGACTCCAAACTTTTGAACAATGGTGTATGTGCAAGGACACCAAAAAGGGACGGTTTACATCCAGAAATCCCATCACAGATGAACTGAATATTCCTGTAATCAAACTTACAGACTCTGAGGCAGAAAAGAGGAAGATGATTCTGTTCTCATCGACTCTTTCAGGGTCAGTTTACTACTGTGAAGTCAGACTGTTAACGAGCTGAAGCGAGACAGAGAGACAGAGAGAGAGACAGGTGCGCTCCCTGAGAGAAGGCTTTGACAGAGAGAAAAATTGCTTTTGAGTATTTGCATATGAGAATTTTGTTCTACAGGAACTCTGAACCTCTACACTGAATGCTAATGTGAACATACACACACACACACACACATACACACACATACAGACTTTCTTTAGAAAGTGCACAACCCTTAAAGCTATTTAGGGGTATAAGGAAGTATTTTATCTCAGTCTTTCTGAAAAGACAGTGTGAAATATATATGAAATATAACAACTGGAGGACAAACGTAATACTACCAACGAAAGCAGAATTTAAGTTTTTTTGGCTGCTAGTATGAATACGTCAGCCTTAAGGATATCTATAAGCAGTGTGCTGCAAAACAATGACAAAATTCCCATTTGGAATACATATGCATTTAAAATTTCCAGTCTGTCTCTACCACCGGATCAGTGTCACTTGTTTTCTGATTGTCAAATTGTACAGACGTTTTGGAAAATGCTGTTTTGTGACTTTTAGTGCAAAAACTAATGTAAAGATAACAGAATATGAAATAAAGTTTTGCTTATTATGAGTATAGACAAATGTATTGACAATTCTGTCAAATTCATAAATGCAAAATATCCAAAATCCTTTCATTCCTTTAACAAAGTCACTTAAGGCTGTGGAAAATTATAAATAGTACATCTTTGGTAAAGTACTTTGAATCTGTATTTGGAGTCTTGCGAATGACATTATTTTTGTTGATTTGAAGTTAAAACGTCTTAATGCTGGATTTGTTTCAGCGTTTGTCTTCTCCAGATGTTAACTGATGGACTGGAGTTCTGTGCATTACTTGTGGATTATTGTGATGTTTTTATCAGCTGTTTGGACTCTCATTCTGACGGCACCCATTCACTGCAGAGCATCCATTGCTGAGACACTGATGCAATGCTACATTTCTCCAAACCTGATGAAGAAACAAACTCATCTACAACTCAAATGACCTGAGCATGAGTACATTTTCAGATTATTTACATTTTTAGGTGAACCATTACTTTAAGGCACAGTGGAGGAGATCAAACATTGCAAACGATGTTCAGAGATCTTATGCATTATAAACAGCACTGACCAGGAGATAACACTGCTGCACTGACATAAAACACACTTTTCACACTACACATCTCCTGCTTTACTAGTAACATTAAAGGAAGAATACATCTGTGGCTGTCGAAGGCTGTTAAATGTGGCTTTGCAGGGCTGTGATGTAAACTAAACACTACTAGATATTTTAAAAAGGAGATGAGCCACTTGATATGTGTTGCTTACTGTTTCAACTGAAATTACATCAACACACTGAATAATGCTGTATGTTTAGAGACACTTCAGAGGGACTTTAAGAATCCACCACTGAAACACATATTGATCAGCATTGCTCTGAACGAGTCTGTGGTGATTACAGACCTGCATCGCATTAACTACCAACCAGAGAAATTGCGAAAAAGCAAAAATAAAGAGGAGCAAGAGATGCACACACTCAAATACAAAGCAGTGTGTGGAACTGTCAGACGGCAGTGATATATATAGGCATAATATGGAAGGCAGAAATGTCAAATCCAATTCATTTAGTTTTTTATATTTTGCCATATTTTTGGCAGACACTTTTCAATAATAAATAATGAATGGATTTTAAATAATAATAATAAAATATGAAAGTAAAAACATAATTAATGTTTGATTATTTACATCAATGTTTCTAGGTATTGTATGTTGACAGATCCAGAGGTTGTGGAAACAGACACACACACACACACAGGTCTGGGTGTTTTGGGGCTTGAATATGAAGTCAGTCACCTGTATAAAAGACCCATTAGTTGCTCG
>NW_015560623.1:0-12477 GCF_001515605.1 Sinocyclocheilus anshuiensis | reverse complement strand
CACACACACACACACACACACACACACACTCTCTGCATGCAAAAGGCGGATTTGTTTTGGCAGAACGACAACACTCCTGCAGGCTGTAAAACAGGTGCGTGTGTGTGCGCTTTGTAGCTCGCTGACAGTTTTTACACTAAAACTCACTACACTATCAGGCAGAACTTTAAAGGTCAGTAAAACTAAATCATAGCTCTGTGTGTGTGTGTTTTGTCATCCAATATAAAAGAGGCTTTCAAACCATACACCACATGACAGTCACACACACACACACACAAAGAGAAAAACCCTCTTTCTGGACCAACTAATGCAGCAACAAAAAGTGTGTGTGTGTGTGTGTGTGTGTGTCATCTCACTGGTCACTGATTGGCTAATGACTAAATAAGCAACAATGATGTCATTATAGTTAGAGTGGGTGACATCACATAACATCAGATCAGATGAGGCTCTTCAGAACAACAGAGTCCGTCTGTCCATCTCAAACACACTAATATGAAGCTTACCATATGGTCAGATGGTCCTTATCACTAAATAAACCCCACTTATTTCATGTATATGTAACAAATTAATAAATTCATGCACATGAAATAATGATAAAGACATGAAACGAGCACAGCTACAGGTTTGTAGGAGATCACCTGCCTCAGACAACGATCAATTATACAGATTAGAGTCATTCGACACAAACATCAGACCACAGAATAAAACGACTGACGAATTATAATCAACTGTCCAGAGAGATTAGTGGATAAAGAGACTCATCTGGTTAAGAAACACCACGGAAATGATTTCATCAGCACGAGAATCCAAACGTTTCTAACAGCACATGAGTGAATCTGACCTGCTGTGTGTCTGACTCTATTCTCATTTTCAATGTGACACGTTTAGATGGCATGTCGTGCTCGTCTCTGTCCTGCGGCGTTGCCCTGATCCGTGTGTTTCAGCATGAATCTGAATGAGCTCACAAACACTGCCTGTGATTCCAGCACATTCCTCCTGCAGCCTTTCACACAAGACAAATCCTCCTCTCCATCATATGAGCCTTTAAATGACATTCAAGACATGATTTACAGTGTCTTATCCATTTCAGATTGTCAAATGGGATCTCAGTGCTGTATAAAGGTCAATAGCTCTTCTGTTGTGTTAAATGAATTGTTCTTGTGATCCGAGAAATGTGTTTTCTCTGCTTTTCACTCTCGTATTTCACCTTAAAGCAAGACACTACAGGTGAATGGGGGGGGAAATTAACTAATACATATCATACTTCCTCAGTTGGTTTATTACATTAAGAATTGCACAAAGAAAAAAAAATTATATTAGAAGTTTTCTGAATGTTATGTTTAAATATACAAACAAATTCGAATTCGAATTAAATATGCACTACTTTGCATACATTTCCAGAGAATAAATCTGAACACTGGATAAGGCCAGGTTCAAAAGTCTTTTTTGATTTTGTTGACATATTAGAGTTAAATGTTTTTACTGTGGGGATTTTGGATAACTCTTTTTATCACTGCATAAATCACAAAATACTGTCAACAGACAGAAAAAAATACATTTTTGCCACGTTTTCGAGAATAAAATGTTGTATAAATCAGTGTGAATGATATATGAACAAACCCCTCAGTAAAAACCTTCAGACTATAGATAGGAATAAAACTCTAAGTTTTGGTGTATGTAAGTGCTGCTGAAGTGGAGAAAAATCTCTTTAAAGATATGTATTAGAATTTAAACCTACGGGCGCAAATAGATAAAGTACAATAAAATACACACTTACATTTTTTCACTGGTCTAAAACAGCATATTATGAAAAGCCAAACAGCCCAAAATCTCAAAATTGACCAGTGCATGAAAAAAACAACACACACATACTGTACAATCTATCTGTGATCATTTGAAGCAGGTAAAAAATAAACAAAATAATAAAAAAGAGGCTACACTCTTAAAAATAAAGGCCCTTAAAAGGTGCTTCACAACGATGCTATAGAAGAACCATTTTTGGTTCCACAAAGAACCATTTAGTCAAAGGTTCTTTAAAGAACCATCTCTTTCTTACCTTTTAATAATCTGAAGAACCTTCGTTCTCCACAAAGAACTTTTTGTGAAACAGAAAAGTTCTTTATGGAACCATTTAGACAAAAAAAGGTTCTTAATCTATGGCATCGTGAAGCACCTTTATTTTTTAAGAGTGCACAGAGCCAACAGAACTACATCTACACACATTCTGAGCTGTAACAGAACAGCCACTAAGCAACTTTAATTTATTATTTAAAAATGAAAATAATTAATTCAGCCTCAGGGATTAATATATCATAATCAGATGCCAACTGCATACAAAAATCCTGCCACATGATTAATGACTGAAACAAGCCAATTAAGACACGATCATTAATGCAAACGTTCCTCAACAAGATGCACAAAACACACACAGAATCCTCTGCCTGAGGGCATTCACACCAGGTGTGTGTGTGTGTGTGTGTGTGTGTGTGTGTGTGCACCTGAGACAGGCAACGGAGGGACCCAAACACTGTTACCACGGCAACCTCTGAGTACATCCCCAAATGTCTGGAGACAATAATGACCCTAAACTACAGCTAACAAACACACCTTTACTTATAGTAGCTATTGACAACATATAATAGACTTTTATTGTTTTTATAAACCCAGACTACAAATTAACATAACTAAACTAAGCCTACGAAAAAAAAAAACTCTTTTACTTTTGATATTTAAGGGCGTCACCAAATTTTGTCAAAACTTATGGGTGGGAAAAATTTGGTTCTTAAAAATAAACCTAGAATATGCATCTATTATATATACTAATAAACAAAGCAGCAATGCAGATAATTAAAACTAAAACAGTTAGTTGAAATAAAATAAATGTTAACTGAAAAAAAGAAAATATATATATTAAAAACATGATTTCAGCCAGTTGGTAAGGCAACATTTCTCATTTTCATTTAGTTTCACTTGATGTAATAACAAACTAAAATTGAAATAAAAATGTATAATATTTATTCAAATAATAAAAATGGCAAAAACACACAAGAAAATTATTTTAAAAATAAATACATAAAATATATTTTAAAAAAAAACGAATTCAAAATATTAATAAAAACTGTAATAGCATCTCAATAACACTATTTTTCAAAAAAACACTTAAACAAAGGCCAATAGTTACACAGGACAATAGTTAAACTGAAACTTTTCATTTTCATTTAGCCAAAAACTGAAACCAAACATTTAAGTTAGTTTATTTAATAAAGATTGAATCTAAGTTATTTAATAACCAATGCTCAAAAAAGGTTTATATCAACTTTTTAATTATATAATTATGTTTATACTCCAATTTGTATTTAGTGATCGATTGAATTTATATTCAAATTGACAGAATTTGAAAGCTGTTTATCAAAAGTAACAAAGCTTCTTGTGATTTTTGGATGGCAGATGCTACAAATAATATTTAGTGAAGTTTTGTTCACGCATCAACAGAAAACCGCACAGATCGATATTGGGATTTAAGAATCAATACTGTGTCATCAAAATGAAGATTGAGTAAAAACAACAAATCTATATTGTCAACCAAACCCTAGAGTCCACACAGCTTATATTACTTTTACATGTACAGTCAAACCAAAAACTATTCACACAGCAGATATAATTGTTGATATTTTTACTAGTGCGTGCAGGACACTATAGTTCATTTATGTAAGTGAGGATAGCTAAATAAAGTAAACTGTGACATATTACACCCAAAAATTCTTCATACAGTAAAATATGGGATTAAAAACTATTCAGGCATGTTTTGAAGTGTTATTCTTTAATTGCTAATGTGATCTTTTTACACCACAGACTGAACAGAATGAAGCACTGCTTGGTAATTAGTTGAGCTAAATTGGTTTTATCTAATTGTGTTCTTAAATTTAACAGCTGACAGCTATTCAACAGAATTCATTACATACCTTTCTATCAAAGTTATCTGACATTATCAAGATGAGTTTGTTCTGACACAGTTTAACTCTGAGCTCTTCTCATATTTTAGTACCGTTTTCTAAACTATAGCCAATAAACTGTGATATAATGTGAGAAATGTTGAAGCTGTCTGAATACATTTTGGTTTGACTGTATGCATTTTACAGATGGTTTTATTCTAAATGACTTTGAAAAGAGCAATAAATGTTTTAAAAAGTTTATCCACGATAAAAAACGCAATCAGTGAAGCGTTACTGAAATGTCACTGTTTTGGTCAATGTGCAAAATGTTTGCGGATGAAAATTTTCAGTTGCCAAAATTTCAGAGCGTCACTAAGCATTTAATTAGTTTTTGTTCGTTTTGTTTATTATTCTACAATTACAGTATTTTTTTCCTTAAAGTCCATTTTCAAGATTTTAAGTCAAGCTTTTTATTCATTAGTCAAGGTTTCTGCACCAAAACAATCCTAATAAGCTATTTTTCCCATCATCTCTCTGACCCTCACACTGTAAATTCTACCGTACCTTTAAGACTTCTATACGCAAATGACTCTGTAATGATGAGCTAATCGTTCTGCATGTGAAATGAGTAACAAAAAGCCCCTACTAAGTTTCTGAATGTTGATTAGGTTTTGACATGTAAATGTGGGTGCTGCTAAGCGTCAGTGTCCGGCTCAGATGTGTTGTTCTTCTGTTTTCTACAATGCTACGATTCACGAGCGATGTGCAGTGACCCGAGCGCTAGATCTGGAACAGTTTCTCATTCTCTCGCCCCGAATAACCTCATCTGGTCTCCACGGCAACATCATGACGGACAGACATCATCATCATCATCATCATCACAGAGCTGAATATTCTGAATATTGTGTGCAGCATCTGTGTCATAATGACCGTCATCACAGAAAACAATATCTCTTTTACACTAATGCACAAGCTGCTGTGAAAGACTCACACACTTAAGCTGTAAAAACACTCTGACACTGGCAGCCAAAAACAATACAAATATTCAACAACAACACACACACACACATATACACACACACAAACACTCTGATAAATGTGTACTGTGGATGAAAAAGAGGTGACGGCATTGTGTGTGTGTGTGTGTGTGTGTGTGTGTGTGTGTGTGTGTGTGTGTGTGTGTGAAGAGGCTCTTTATCAAGTGGAAAGCTGTGGAAATGAGTGTGTGGGTGGAACAGAGAGGAGAGATAAAGAGAGATTTTTGTTCATACTTTCACAACTTTTTCTCTATTATATTTCATCACGTTCCTGTTAAATCTGTTCTAGGACCCTAAAGGGAGCTCAAACATTTACATTAATACAAAACTTAATCTTGATTAAATTTCTTTATTTTAAATTCAGATATATAATGCCTGTCAAAAGTTTAGAAACAATGATTTTTAAATGTTTCTGAAAGAAGTCTCTTCTGCTCACCGAGGCTGCATTTATTTGATCAGAAATACAGTAAAAATAGTGAAATATTATTACAATTTAAAACAACTGTTTTCTATGTGAATATCTGTTAAACTGTAATGTATTTCTGTGATGCGCAGCTGTATTTTCAGCATCATTCCTCCAGTCTTCAGTGTCACATGATCTTCAGAAATCATAATAATATACTGATTTGCTGCTCGAGAAACATTATTATTATTATCAATGTTGAGAACAGTTTATATGTTTGTGGAAACTGTGACATATTTTGTTTTTCAGGATTCACAGATGAATAGAAAGTTCAAAAGAACAGCATTTTTTTTTAATAGAAACCTTGTGTAACACCATGTCTTTACTGTCACTTTTGATCCATTTAAAGCATTAATTTCTATTCTATTCTATTAGTATTTATGCCTAAAAAAACTTCTGGAGTAAAAAAATGTCAAAGAAAATATACACACACAATGAGTGTAAAATGAATGCGAAGTGTTTCTATATGATCCATGAAAGCAAAATATAGTAGTCAACATTTGAAGTGGATCAAAAAAGTACATGAAAGTTGTCCTAAATTCTTAAATTTTCTATAAAACTAAAATGATTTACCATTTTTTAAACTTAAGCTGATTGCACAATTTATAATGAAACATACATTAGAAAAATCGAAAGAATCATTTTCACCGTTGTTGTTTTCACTGTACATTCAGTGTCTCTAATGCCTCCACAATAAAACTTCTTTACAACATCAATATAAAGCTACGAGTCTGAATCTATAATCTTCACAGAGTAAATACAGTTAGAAATGAAAGACAGGAACCTCAAACCTTTACATTTAAAGTCAAAATGAAACACTCTTTTGTTTAGTTTTTTACTTCTGTAATAAGGATCTTTAACTGGGAATTCAATGTAAAGTGGGACTTGGTTTTATCCGTCACTGAACGACTGGATGCTGAAAAGTGATTTAAGACAAACTTTTGTCTTTAGAATAATAACATGCTGCTGAATCGATCACAATAAGACCAGGAACATGAATTAAGAAAGTAAAAAGACTCAAAGTTCAGTTCACGTTGACTTTAAACACGCTGGTGGATGCAAAGCTCCTCTAACTTATCAAATGAACACGAGAAGAGCAAAGCGAGCGAGACAGAGGTATAGTTTCAGAAACGTGAGCAGCAGCGACTAAAATAGACTCAGAGACACAGATGATTAATTCTCTCTGCTGATACCAGCTTTGTTTGGAATTCTGCTGAGAATAAAGTTAAGAACAGAAACACACCTGACACAATAAAACACACACACAAACACACACACACTCACACTCATAACACACACTCATACACTCATACACACACACACACACACTCACACACACACACACACACTCATACACACAAACACTCATACACACATCGATGCACCGATACCACTTTTTCCAGTACTCGCCCGATAACAGACTTCTATTGTTTTCTATCAGGTCAATGATCTCCTAACCCGACCCTAAACCAACCCACACAGAAATCATTAGGTTTACAGACAAACATCACCCAGAACATTTATGAGCCTTTTAACTACAATGCATCAGATGTCTTTACAAGACACCTGTCATGATGTTTCATGTCTTGACAAACCTGTACAATAAACTACACACTCATACACACACACACACTCACACACACACACACACACACACACACACACACACACACACACACTCACAAACACACATACACACACATACACACACTCACACACTCATGCACACACACTCACACACACACACACACACACTCACACACTCATGCACACACACACACTCACAAACACACACACACACACACTCACACTCACACTCACACTTTTATGGGGACATTCCATAGGCGTAATGGTTTTTATACTGTACAAACTGTATGTGCTATTGCCCTACACCAACCCTACCCCTAAACCTACCCCTTACAGGAAACTTTGTGCATTTTTACTTTCTCAAAAAAACTCATTCTGTATGATTTATAAGCTTGTTTCCTCATGGGGACCTCAAAAATGTCCCCACAAGGTCAAAATTTACTAGTATTACTATCCTTGTGGGGATATCCATTTGGACTATCCATTTGGTCCCCATAACGTGATAAATACCAGGTACACTCACAAACACACACACACACACACTCACTCACACACACACACTCACACTCACACACTCGTGCACACACACACAATTATTATCCTGCACATGCCTCCTTCTTCCTCTGTGTTGATTACAAATTGGCTATTGAAATAAAATACCAAAATAAAAAAAATAAAAAATAACATATGGAAAAAATAAACTAAACAAAAATGTAAACAAGAATTAGAAATATTTACTTGGCAACTAACTAAAATAAGTTTAAGTAGTAAGATTATTAAACTAAAATTTAAATAAATTAATACATTCAAGCTAAATAAAAATATCTTAAAAATATAAATCAAATAATAATAAATATGACAAAAAAAAAACATTACAAAATGAATAAAGCTAAAATTAAAAATAAAACTGAAAATATAAAAATAAACGCACATACTAAAATGACAAAAGCACATGACAAAATTAATAAAACTGAACTAAAAAGCTAAATAATACAAAATAAAAAATAAAAATAATAGTAATAAAATGACAAAAGCACTTAAAATCCCTCAAACTAAAAAGAAATCAATCTAGATTAAATATTAAAGAAAAAAATAAAAATGACAAAAGTGCATAACAAAATCACTAAAATTAAAATACATTTTATTTATTTTTATTTTAACTAAAATAAAAGCTCATTCAAGACATGAATTCATTCTATAACAGCATATAAACAATACTAAAACAACACATCATCACTGGATTCATATATAATCACTACAGACCAGATGTCATGATTGCTTTGGCTACACACGACTATATTCACAAATGTTCACACATCATCTCTAATATTTCTAAATCACCTCACACCTGCCCCCCTGAGTTTCTCAACAGAGTCTCAAACTGTGCTCAGATTTCACAAGATACTGAAGTCTGCACTCAGAGATCAACACTCACAGTAAAGTACCATGGTATTACTTTGGACACTACCCTGTTTGAAGTAACTTTGAATACAGTATGAATATGTACCACACTAAATATTATCGTAGTAGCCTACTTTATGCACGGAGTAGTAAGTGAGCAAGTGTGTGAAGCCGCTTCTGATCCGGATGTGATATCATAAAGATCTGATTAATGCGCACAACAGACGCGACGCGACCGCAACGCGCGGTTCTCATGCACCGGTGTAGCGTCGCGTCGCGTCTTTGATCAGATCGGTTCGGTACTCACAGTTCGGCCGCCGCCGGGGTCCGGTACTGCTGGCTACGGCAGAGCAGCGAGTGTCCGCACGCCTGACCCATCGCGCATCGCGCCGCACACGCCGGTACCGACAGATCGCTCTGAAGAAGAGGAAGAGGAGGAGGTTTCCTGCTGCCGGTAAGAGAGCGGAGATGAAGCTGATGATGAGCGGAGTCTGTAAATGAGAAAACGGCTCCTTTTTCGGTTTTTTTTTTTTTTTCCAAAAAACGAACAAAGAAAATTCAGCTTAAATTTTCGTTTTTTTGTTCATGAGTGGAAAAATGAACTGACGAGCTGCGCAAAAAATCGCGCGAATATGAACGTGGTTTTGCGCAGCTCGTCAGTGAACAACGGCTCTGTGTAGTTAATGCTGCTCAATGTGAAAGCACGCAGGTGATGGAGATTTACCGCTGATTACAGAACCGGCTTTACTGATGAGATGCGCATTAAATATCGCATGCGATTTATCGTGCAGCCCTACCACGGACTAAGTATTCACCATGAAGCTTACGCTGGTGAGAAAACAGATTTCACAGTAAATGATCTCATTTTCAGCAGTAAGAAAAAAATGCTTTAAAGCTGTTTTGTAGAATATCACAGTTATATATGATATGAGAATAGTAAGGCCTGTAGATAGAGAATATGTGTTATTTAAGAAAAACAGTAAAGCAGGCAGGGTTCACCTTACAGTAGCACTCAACACTGATTACTGTCAGACTTTCAGAATCCTTCATCACTTGAATTAAGATTATAATAATATAATTTTAAAGCACAGCCGCCACAAAACTAGAACTTACCTTGAGATCATTCTGAGGTTAAATACAGATTTAAAACCATAACAAGAAATAGTTTAGTAGCTATGATACGGTTTTGAAATCAAATCTTTGCATAGCTACGAAAGGAAACACTGGCATCTAACAATGCCTTGGAAAAAATAGTTATAATAAATAAAGCATATATAAACCCAGATAGGAATAAAACAGTTATCGAATAAGCACGTCCTAAACTCCTGAAACATTGGTGTCTCATACTTTAGAGCAGCCACTGCAGTTTATGAAGTAAATGTTCTCTGAATATTTTGAAACAAGTAACATTTCAAAAGCATTAAAACGTGTCAGATTTAAAACTTTCCATGAATGATGTATGAATAATGTTTTTGTGCTTGAGAACATTATTAAAGAGCAGGGGCCTCATGTATAAATCTTTGCGTAGATTTCATCCTAAAAGTGAAACATTTTAGTTGGACATTTATCTAACGTAACGTATGCAAAATGATCAAATGGAATGTTCACTTAACATTTACATAACCCTTTTAAATGTTCAGAGAATACGGAGAAATAATGTTTTCATAACTTAATGGGAACGTTAGCAAAGCGTTCTTTGAACATGTTTGTGTTGGCTGGTTTCCGCACACTTAATGATGAGGAGATCGTCACAGAGACTCGATTCTAAAGAGACGCTGCTGTCAGTCACACAAACAAACACAAACACGATCACATGACACACGTCAAACACAACTGCACAAACACTGATACACACACGGCCTGCTGGCACTGCAGCAGAGCATCATGGGAACTGTCGCAGACGGGAAACAGGCCAGAATTCATTTATCAGTCGCCAAAAAGACTGGTGCTAAAAATCATTTTCTGTAAAGCTGAAATAAAATAAATATTGGATGGGGGGGTTGGGGGGGTGACATTTCACATTTTTAAGTTTGAGTAGTAAAATTAAAATAGAAATACTAAAAAACTAATGACAAAGTGCAAAATGAAAATTACTAAAACTGAAAAAAATATAAATAAATTCAAGCTAAACAGAAATCTAAAAAACTAATAAAATGTCAAAAGCACATAATAAAATGACTAAAACTAAAAGGAAACTGAAATGTTAAACTGAATAAATTGGAATATTAAAAAAAAACTACAAAAAATTACAAAAGCACATAATAAAATTACTAAAAAATAAAGCTGAAATAAATTTAAGCTAAATATAAAAAATAAAAAAGCATTTAAAAATGACTAAAACTGAAATAAAAATTCAAGTTGAACAATAAAAATAAAATATAAAAATAACTAATAAAATGTGCAAAGCACATAATATTACTAAAATTAAAATGAAAACTGACAATATAAAAATAAAAGCTTAAAATATTAATCAGTTACTACTAAAATACTAAAATAACACTGAAAAGGATGCACACCATCAGCAGATCCTGACAACCAGGAAATAACACTTTTGTGAATTTAGCATTTTTTCATGTCACTACATTGTAAAAACTGAAAAAAAATAAAAGTTTAGAAAAATGATATTATATTCATATTTTATGATATCTCTGTAGAGTTGAAAAAAAAGACATGAATAGACATGAAAAGGCAAAAACAGTGGGATTTTTGTTTTAATCACAAATCAATTTTTATTTTTTATACCAAACTTTATATAAAGATGATTCTCAACTATGTTATGAAAGATATATAACAGAATAATTTGATATACCATTTATGGTAAAATGGCCATAAACGGGTTTTCCCATGATATACAATGCATCTATAAACTGTATCTAATTTGTGTTTTTGGGGCAACACGTAATGAAAAAAATAAGTGCAATAATGGGAGTAATAATTGGCAAGATTTTCATAATAATATCTAATAGGAACATTGATATATAATTTCTTTCCCTATTCATTTGTTGTGTCTCCCAAAATGCATAATAAACATGCTTTAAGTCCTGATGTCCTCTACAGTGGACAATATGAAATTTATGTCCTGTTTCATAACAGAAAGTCATATTTTGATTTGAAACCCCAACATTTTCCTGAGATATTGATTTATGACAACCAGTCAGATTGAAATGATCATTACAAAATATGATCATATTTGCATAAGGGTGTTAATTTGATCATTAAATTATTGACAAAAAATGGACATCATATCACATCAAAAGATGATCATATGATTTGATTAGTTCTTCACACGGCTTCTATAAGGCTAAAGGTTAAATCAAAGAAATAAAGACATTTCACTTGAATCCAGGGTTTTTAAAATCAAATATAAGAGCTTTTGTTGGATCTGCACAAACAATCTCATAATAAACCAGCTATCTCAGGCTGTGGCACACATTTAACTGCAAAACAGGGTAAAATACTCAAGATGTGTTTTATTCAATATTTACATAGTTACTGAAATCGGGTTATGATCTCAAATATCAATGCACACAAAGTAGAAGTCCATCGATATTGATTTTGCTGATACGATAATGTGTTTAAAGAAAGGCAATAAAAAGATTCTTGTGCCGATACTAATAAAATCTGTCTCAGTCTTTCTTTTCTGTGATGAAGCAGATCAGAGAGAAAATACAAGGGTTTGCATTGAATTAAATACCAGCTTTTAGATGCATAATGAGGGACTTTTAATCAGTAATAGGCCCGAAATACACTGGGACTCTTATTTTGAAATGTCTTTGCTATACTACTCGAACATTAAAATGTGCAAGACTCATATTTATTTTATGAGAGAGAGAGAGAGAGAGAGAGAGAGACATAGAGCGAGAGAGAGAGAGAGAGACATAGAGAGAGAGACATAGAGAGAGAGAGACAGAGAGAGAGAGAGAGAGACAGAGAGAGAGAGACAGAGAGAGAGAGACATAGAGAGAGAGAGAGAGAGAGCATTTAATTTAATTAATTAATTGAGAAAGAGAGTGAGAGAGAGAGAGACATAGAGAGAGAGAGAGAGAGAGAGAGACAT
>NW_015560622.1:0-582 GCF_001515605.1 Sinocyclocheilus anshuiensis | reverse complement strand
TATCTATCTATCTATCTATCCATCCATCTATCTATCTATCTG
Organism: Sinocyclocheilus anshuiensis; assembly: GCF_001515605.1. NCBI lineage: Eukaryota > Metazoa > Chordata > Actinopteri > Cypriniformes > Cyprinidae > Sinocyclocheilus > Sinocyclocheilus anshuiensis. Next base: position 540 of record NW_015560622.1, on the reverse strand, counting down.
TCTGTCTGTCTAGGTCTATCTATCTATCTATCTATCTATCTGTCTGTCTGTCTGTCTATCTATATGTCTGTCTGTCTGTCTAGGTCTATCTATCTATCTATCTATCTATCTATCTATCTATCTATCTATCTATCTATCTATCTATCTATCTATCTATCTATCTATCTATCTATCTATCTATCTATCTATCTATCTATCTATCTATCTATCTATCTATCTATCTATCTATCTATCTATCTATCTATCTATCTATCTATCTATCTATCTATCTATCTATCTATCTATCTATCTATCTATCTATCTATCTATCTATCTATCTATCTATCTATCTATCTATCTATCTATCTATCTATCTATCTATCTATCTATCTATCTATCTATCTATCTATCTATCTATCTATCTATCTATCTATCTATCTATCTATCTATCTATCTATCTATCTATCTATCTATCTATCTATCTATCTATCTATCTGTCTATTCGTCTGTCTAGGCCTATCTATCTATCTATCTAGCTGTCTGTCTGTCTGTCTGTCTGTC
>NW_015560621.1:515178-517818 GCF_001515605.1 Sinocyclocheilus anshuiensis | reverse complement strand
GTATCGGGCCCGATACCGATACCAGTATCGGTGCATCCCTAGTTAAAAATCGAAACAGTTCTTTCAGGGAACAACGGTGACACATAATTACAAATATACTACAACACACACACAAAAAAAACAGTAGTTAAAGATAAATAAACAGGACATTGATACATAATGGAGTATAGCAGCATTTGGAAATTTTTTGTAGTGACAGGTAAATAAATGTGTTCTTAACATTATTATATATGGAATACAGAGTATATATATATATGTACATGAATTGTAGCAGCATTGATATGAGTTAGAGTAGTAGATAAATAAATGTTCTTATATACATAATTATATATATATATATATATATATATATATACATGAATATATAGTGTCTATGAATAATAGAGTATTGCATATTGAGTATTGGGGGGGAGTTCCTGGGGTGAGATATTGGTGCACATCTGACTAGCTGTTGAGAAGTCTGATTGTTTGTGGGAAGAAACTGTTTTTGAGTCTGGAAGTTCTGGTCTGAATGCTTCTCAGTCTCCTTCCAGATGGGAGAGGCGTGAACAAGGTGTGGGAAGGGTGAGAAGGATCCTTCATGATGTAGGTTGCCATCCATGAAGAAGTGATTTGATGTTTGAAGAAGTGATTGGTTCACATGCCACTTGAACTGAGGCACCTACAGCGATCTGTTCACGACACATTAAAGAGCATCAAAATTAGATTTATTTTTTGAATTTTGTTAATATAATTGACAGAATTTGAAAACTCATATGAAAAAATTTTCATATCAAAAGCACAAAGCTTATTGTGATTATTAAATGGGAAGCATGCTACAAATAATGCTTAGTGAGGTTTTGTTCACGCAATGTTTTATCAAAATGAAAGTCAAATATTAAAATTTGGCCAAATATTTGTGGTTGCCAAAATTTCAGTGCATCACTATTAGGTACTATATCAGTTATTGGCTGATATAATTTTTTTTTTTGCATTTTGATTACCTTTGCCATAATAACGCTCACTTAAAAATAATATTTAAAAAACTGATTCTTTAATAAAACTGTTCAACGTAATCTCTAGCAAATTTCAAAGTGAATATGCATTTTTCATACTAATGTTGTGATGCCTATTATGCATTTAAAATGAAGTTTAGTTTAAAATATTTTTTGACAAAATGGTGTAGAATTTTAATATCAGTTATAAAAATAAATATAGCTGCAAGCAGCAATCACGGGGCCAAGCACTCCAGAGGCAAATTGAGGAGCTAAGCATGGCATGGAGCATCAGACCAAATGCAACAATGAGTAATAAAAGCAATTTTAGGATGATTGTAATTGAAATGGCTGAAATTGAAAATCATAAATACAGCCACTAGTAATATGATTAAATGGCTTATCAGTTTTGACCAACAGGTGGCGCTGCAATCAAATCGTTTTGGTGTGTTCTGTGTGAGGTGACAATGGCACATACAAGGTTTGTTGTCATTATGTCAAAGCTTTGAAGAGATATAGCCTCAGAGTCATTTTGGCACCATACCTAAAATTTGTAGCAGCGCTGTACCAAAACGGTTTCGTCTATCGACACGAAATCCATAACTTTCTGTCAGCACAGTCTGAAGATCATCTGACTCGATTTTGGTGAAAATCGGAACAAGGCTTGAGGAGGAGTTCGAAAAAGTAGGTTTACAGCATAAATCAAAATGGCCGACAAGCAGTTCAAATTTGCTACCAGAAAATTGGTACGTCTGTTGTCGGCATAAGCCAAGGAATATTTTGAGACCAGTTTCATTGCAATAGGCTAATGCAATAAAAAGTTATTAGCATTTTTGTAAATGTAATCATTAATGGTTAATGAATGGTTTATTACTCTTGACCAATAGGTGGCGCTGTTACCAAATTGATGTGGCGTGGTCAGTGTGAGGTGACAATGGCACATACAAAGTTTGGTGCAAATATGTCAAATATTTGCAGAGATACAGCCTCAGATGCAGTTTGGCACTATGCCTAAAATTTGTAGTGGCGCTGTACAAAAACGGTTTAGTTTATCGACACGAAATCCATAACTCTTTGTCAGCACAGTCTGAAGATCATCTGACTCGATTTTGGTGAAAATCGGACCAACGAGTGGCGAGGAGTTCGAAAAAGTAGGTTTACAGCATAAATCAAAATGGCCGACAAGCAGTTCAGATGTGCCACCGGAAAATTGGTATGTCTGTTGTCGGCATAAGCCAAGGAATATTTTGAGACCAGTTTCATTGCAATAGGCTAATGCAATCAAAAGTTATTAGCATTTTTGGAAATTTCATAATTAATAATAAATCAATGGTTTATTACTCTTGACCAATAGGTGGCGCTGTTACCAAATTGATGTGGCGTGGTCAGTGTGAGGTGACAATGGCACATACAAAGTTTGGTGCAAATACGTCAAAGCTTTGCAGAGATACAGCCTCATATGCATTTTGGCATCTTAACCAGCAAATTCGTTGATGCTCTAAACGAAAACCGTTTCGTATATCGACACGAAATCCATAACTTTTTGCCAGCTTGGTCTGAAGATGATCCGAGTCAAATTTGGTGAAAATTGGACTAACGGTCTAGGAGGAGTTCGAAAAAGTAGGTTTTCAACATGTATCAAAATGGCGGACAGGAAGTTCAGCCA
>NW_015560621.1:493400-512984 GCF_001515605.1 Sinocyclocheilus anshuiensis | reverse complement strand
ATATCTATATCAGTAAGATCAATTCCATGCGATATAATAAATCTAGCGTATGATTAAAACGATGAGTGGGCCCGGTGACGTTTTGCTTGACTCCAAAAGAGTTTATTAGGTCAGTAAATGCAAGTCCTAATGCATCATTTGTATTATCAACGTGAATGTTAAAATCTCCGACAATTAGTGCTTTATCAACAGTAACCAATAGGTCTGAGAGGAAATCTGCAAATTCTTTTAGGAAATCTGTATACGGCCCTGGTGGTCTATACACAGTAGCCAGACCAAGAGATACGATAGATTTATTTTGCATATCTGACAGTGTAACATTAAGCAGAAGTATTTCGAATGAGTTAAACCTGCATCTTGTCTTCTGAGTAACATTGAGAATATCACTATATATTGTTGAAACACTGCCGCCACGACGACCAGTCTGACGGGGCTCATGCTTATAATTATCAGCTTAACATTATCCGCCAAAATTTTGGTACTCTTTTTCTTGGAGTCTCACTTTGCAATTCACAATACATCCCAATGCACTTCACTTTTCATTGTGAAATTGTTGCATACTTTTAGTATGCAACAATGTATTGATGTAGAGAGTGAACACAGATGTGTGGGGTACCCAGTTGAGGTTGAACAAGTCTGTGATTATGCTCTAGCAGCAGTCCACTAGCCACAGATGGCCTTAGGCCATGCTGATATTTAGACCAACAACACAACTGTGTGGATATTGCTTTTAATGTAAAAGTTCAATGAACAAGGTTAATATTAAATAACTTAATTGGCCAGTTAGTTTGTATATTTCTTCTCCAGCAATGAAAATGGTTCCAAAAGAAGCCAAAGCATCAAACTTTTGGTGTAGCTGAGCGTCAAACTGACAGCCTGTTTGGAACAGAGAATGTGAGTGAAGCGTTCCCTAATCACCCTCCAACTGGAACTAACTCTTGTGGAATGTTTTTTCTTCACTATTTCTGATACCAACACTGAGGTTTCTAAGGTGATCTTGGCATCATTTTGGTCTCCAGAGGCTTGTGATAGCATATCTTGCTACCATCGATACCTGCATTCTTCCAAAGCATTCAGGCAGTAACTTGAGTTCTTACTTGTCTTACTTATTGAGTCATCAAACTATAGCACTTTTATAGGTTTTTATAGCACTATAGCCCTCAATTTAAAAAAAAAATTCCCTCACCTGTACTTGTCGTGTTTCCAGTCAAAAATGACCAAATATTAGACCGCTTTTTTTTTTGGAACTGACTGATCATAGACCTCATTGATGCATCTTCAAAACAGAGGTGCATCAGGCCTCAGATAATTGAGACCTATGACCAATGAGTTCCAAAAAGAAATACAAAACCTGTGCTAATTAAAAGAAAACAATTTGACAAAAAGATAGATTTCAAGATTTGGTGATAATATTAACATAATGAAAGAGTTACAGGCAATTTTAAAAGGCCGGTAATTTTTGACATGAACGCCAAATTAGGTAAAGGATTTTCAGCACAAGGGTTAAAATTGTATTTTTGGCTTGTTTTGTCTTCTGCATTTGAAATAAACATTGATGTGACTTAAACCAGGAAATGAAGTTTTCGTGCAATGTAGTGCTAGTCTGCAGTACGTCAGCTACAGTATGTTTCGTAATTATTCATAACGCTGTTTCATAATTATTCATGACACTCGTGACTTTTTCCTGAAGGCAGCTTGTTCAAATGATGAGTTGATTCAATGAAACATGGGTCATGAGTGTTTGTCTACATGCTGAAAAAATACTAAGACGTTGCATGGCTTCCCTGATGCTTATCAATGACCAAAACCTTCAAAATATTTGTGTGCAACTAATTGTCTCTCTAGATATACAGAAAGCCAGACTGAGGTTTGTTTGAGACGTGGTATGATACTGATTGTTTTGCGCACAAACTCCCATTTATCCATGCTTACTGTGAGCATGTTAACAAATGTGACTGCTTATATCATGAAATCATGAAAAACAGTTTATAATTATTAAAATTGTATATAGCATTGTGGAAAAGCAGTCTAAAGTTAATAAGTAAAAGTTTTTTAATAATTTTTTGATGCAAATGCTAACAGCTCAGAATGTATTTGCATTAAATTACATATAAAAAATACATGTTTATTTGTAACATATTGTGATCTTGGATGATTACATTTATAAAAAATATTGTATTGTATTATATTGTATTATATTATATTATATTAATATTATATAACATAATATAATGTGTTACATTTGAAAACAGCCTGGCATGTGTTTGTGGATTCAAATACAGATATAATATATAGTAAAAATATAATACAATTTAGCATAATAAATAGGTTTGCAAATGCTCAGTATGTGATTATACATTAAATTACAGATAAAAATGTGCATTTAAGGTATAAAATAATTAAGTATAATATACAATGATATAATAATGTATAATACAGTGCAATATAATATAATCATAAGTGTAATATTTTTGTGTGTTTAGTTTTGTGCATGCAGTTGTGAATTGCATTATGCTAGAACCTTTGATATTTAGATTTAAAGATAATGGTAATAATAAATCAAATAAAAAACAAGTAAAAAGATTAATAAAACCTCCTGACAACTTTGCAAACATTATGACCCTTGATTAATATTCATGAGCTGTGCTGATAAGGTTTATAATCGTTCTTACCCTGTCTCCCTCCTCCTCTCTCAACTCTGAATTGTTCTACACTTGTTTCGCATTTTTCAAAACTGTGATAAGAACCGACCTATGCTGAAATGAGGGGCTTCATGACACTCTAAGTAAGATGAATGATTCTCCTGTGAAACCAGGCTGCTAAGACTGCCCCTGGTGTCAGGCTCATCCACATGATTCATGCATAAAAAATCTGATCTATTAATTAATTCCCTCCTTTCAAAGCTCTGACAGGCCCGGCACCGCCACATTGCCTCATTAGGACCCCACTAACAATCCCGCAACAACGCCCACTATCCAGTCTGAGTACAAGAACACAGCAGCGAGATAACTAGACAGGCAGCTAATATAACAGTAAGGCATCTGATCAGTGGGAATCTACTGTCATTTTGTTAAGGGATAAGGGAAAGGGCGAAGTTTCATTTTGCGCCCATAATTAATAACTCTAGTCTCCCCTGATTAGCTGCAGACGGGCCATGCATGCTGGATGAGATGGTGTAGGATCTCTGTCTTCGAACGGACCCACTTACACTATTGAGTCACACATGAAACAATCACATTCCATTGAGACAAACTGAGGAACTCCTATGCAGCCAGCTGCGGTCGTAAAACTCATGCAGTAATTAATAATAATTAATTCCCTTACAAATGAGTTAATTTCATTACAAAGGTGACGGGTGGATCCGGTGTCGTCTTCCCCCTCAGCGGGGGAGAGGAAGTTTAGCTCTAACCTGCCATAAGCACCATGGCTTTGATGGCTGCAAACAGGCTGAACCTAAACACTCATTAAATCAGATGAGGAGGAATGAGAGGGACTCAGGCTGAGCTCTGACAGAGTTGTCACCTGATATACCCTCAGATACGCCCCATCAGGCACTGTTTTAGATTAATGGTAGGAATCTGTGGTGCATTAGCGTGTCTGCTGTATTGCAGTTAAAATATTTGCTATAAAGTAGTTTGTATCATAACAGGATATGGATGAAAACATATAACAAATCCATTAACATGCTTTCTGACTTCAAAGTGTTCATTTTATTTATTTATCCTTCCATATTTTAGTTTTTCATGCGCATTTTCCACCCTTCAACCCTCTACGGACACCTTGGCAATTGAATCGCCTTTGGCTAGTATATTTTTTTGTTTACTCGCCAGACTGAAATACTGTACTATATCTCTATATATATATATATATTTATTTATTTATTTATTTAAAAGTTATGCCATTTTACAAACATATATAATGTTTGTAAAATGGTACAGCTTTTAAAATATCTGAAAGTACACTCTTAATATCAGTCAGTCAAGCAGTCAAGCATTATAATATGATAATCAAGTATTATTTAATAATAGAGGTTCAGTAATTAGAATTAAAACTTGCTAACCATGAACTTAGGACTGGTGCTGGTGCTTTTTCTGGTCATTCAGTGTTCCTGTGAAAAAAAAAGAACAATAATACTGATAAGATATTATTATTATTATACGAATTCTACTAATAAGAACAATATAAAAACGCACTAAGGATTAATGAGCTACTGGATTCATGAATATTAATCAGGTTGTGTGAAATAATGCGACCCTGGCGAGCCGCGAGTATCTGGCCCAAGCGCAGTGTGTCGCTAACCATGTGCAGTTACTCAACATCTGCTTCTGATATTGTGTACTTGGTACATTCTGAAACTGATTTCTCTCCCGCATTTGTCCTGCTTCTGTCGGTCGTACCAGTGCATGAATGAGATTCCGTTTAATGTCATCTGTATCTAATGTATCTAATGTAATTAGATACGGATCATCACATACTGTACATAAACATCTGCTATAGGGCTGTTCTGATGAAGTGTTAAGGGCAAGATCATCTGATATGGATTAGTGTATAATAAAATAGAAATAGAACAAAAATAAAGCTGACACAAAATGTGAAACCAAGCCTTACTTATCTTTGAAATGAATGTTGTTGACCTTATTGTGACTGATTTAACTATACAGATGTTTATTCAATTTACTTATTTATTTTACAAATTTGACCTCGCAATATCACAGATCGCTTGACGGAGAGTGAAACTCTGAAGCGCTCAGTCAGAGTGTTCTGTGAGTGAAAATATATCCGTGCTAATCGTATACTCAGCCTCCAACTCACACACTGGCGAGTAAAATCTGAGTATTTATTAGCAATTGGCTAATATTAGACATCATTTAGTCGCCCAGAGTGAAGATTTAGTCGCATATGTGAGTGATTTACTCGCAATGTAGAGGGTTGCCCTTTATTTAACAGTCCGTTTCCGCTTCTTCACATGTGAGATGAGCAGCTATCTCTGCGCTTTGCTGCTCACACTGCAGGTTTGCTGTTGTGTCCAGTCTAGCTTTAACTGCCTCATTCTTCAATAACAGCCTCTTTACAGAGGAAGGAAGAGTGATGGATTCATAAAACAATCCAAAATGTGCTGAAATGTGCTGCATGAGCTATTAAGATTGGACTGAAATGATCAAGGACCTTCATAGGCTGAAGGTGAGCCAACTGACAGGGAAAAGGGTCATTCACGCAGAATGTGGTTTTGTATTCCACTGCAAAGCTTTTCCATTGTTTTTCTATGTAAACGTGTTTAATGATTGTGCTCATATTTCAAGTCTTCTCCTACTCTTCTTTTTTTCTTCATCTTCTCCTCCACCACCTCCTCTCCTTCTTTTTCTCCTTCTACTATTCTTTCTTCTCCTCCTCTTCCTCCCCCTTCTCCTCCTCATTCTTCTTCCTCCTCCTCGTTCTTATTCTTCTTCCTCATTCTTCTCCTTTTTATTCATCTACATCTTCATCATCTTATTCCCCTCCTCCTTTCTTTCCATTCTTGATTCTTCTTCTCTGCCTCATTCTTCATCTTCTTTTCTTCTTCTGTCTGAAAGATGGCAAGCCGCAGTGGCAGCTGGTGAAACATTTTCTAGGTAGGGCACCACATCCAAAAATTTTAACATATGTCCCAGTATGATTTATCCCATTATAACAAAAAGAGAAGTAGTAAGACTTGAGACATTTTAAATAAAGATAATTGTTTTACCAAGGTAAAGATTGAGGATGATTCCCACAAAACTATATTTTCTCGAGCTTTTTTCAAGATAAATGAAAACCTTTTTTAATTTTCATAATTCACAATTTATGTATTCAGTGCAACAGCAAAGACTGTGAGGAAATTTTTTTTCATTTGTTTATAGAGCATTTTCTATACATACAGTATATAAATAACAACAAATCAAGCTGCAATACCAACCACAACCACACGGAGACGCCAACAGACCACTATACCAGTCGCCTTAACCTGTATATAAATATATAGCGATCCATTCCGAATTATTAAACAGAGCAAAACACAAATTTAAAAAGTAAGTAAAAGTAAAAACATTCTGAATTTGTCGAATGTGGTGATCTGTAGGCAGCTCGACATCACCAGTGAACAGTTCCTCTGTCAGAGTAAGTGTTGATACTCATATGTATATAAACACCACTGACCATCGCAAACTCCTATAATAACACGCTTCTTTAGCGAGTGTCCATTATAAAACACTTGCCAAACATGCGACCATACTGAAATGTGCTTGTGCGAAAAGCTATCGGAGAGCGCACATACACGGTCTGTTTATTTACACATAAATAATCATGCACGTTTTTAATAATGTACGACTCCTGTATGTCACTGTAACCGTCTTTACCTCCATTACAATCGTCATCCATCTAAACTTGACTGGTTTGCTTTATTCAGCTCATACAGACTAGTCCTAAATTCATATTTCTACAACAAGCAGTCTAGAACAGTGACAGCTGTGACAGAAAAAAAATCCCTCCCTTTCGCACTTTGCTGGTGCGTCACCCAATTGCCCTAATGAAGAAACCGCCCCTGGTGCCGCGGATGGCTGCCTCGGTGTGAAGCTCCACAGTTGTTTTAATGTTTTTGTTAGTTTGTCCCGTTTTTAGCTATATTCCCACCATCAGTTTCACCAGGGACAAATTGCTGAACATTCGGCAGTACACATCACCCAATATTTCACAGGTTTTTGACTATTCTGAAGTTTTGCTGGACATTGTGGTTGGCGGAGCAGTGGTGCTGTTCAAGCACTTTAAGACACGCAAGCGTGGGAAGCAAGCCGGTGCACTCCTCAAGCTCAGACAGCGCAGCTTTAGAATGGTGCTGCCTTGTATCCATCTGGCGAATCTCCGCTTTCTACCTAACAAAACGGACAAACTTCTTCTGCTCTCCCAAACAAATAGGGACTCTGCTGCTCTGTGTTTCACTGAAACCTGGCTGAATGAAGCCATTCTGGACAGCGTGCTACATTTGCCGGGCTTCCAGCTGTTCAGAGCGAATCGCACCGCAGAATCAACAGGGAAATCACGTGGCGGTGGGACATGCTTCTACATCAACGAAGGGTGGTGTACAGATGTAACAGTGTTGAAGATGTGCTGTCCCAATCTAGAAGCACTTTTCATCAACTGAAAGCTATTCTATTCGCCGCGGGAGTTTTCCTTGTTCATTCTCGTAAGTGTTTACTTTCCTCCACAAGTGCATGTGAGCGCGGCACTACAACAACTGGCTGATCAAATCGCAGACAGAGTAACAATACCTGGACTTTGTTATAATCATTCTCGGGGACTTTAATAAAGCAAATCTCTCACTTGAACTGCCAAAATACAGACAGCACTTTACATGTCCTACCATAGACTGTAATATACTAGACTACTGCTTCACCACAATAAAGGATGCATATCACTCTGTCCCACGGGCAGCTTTGGGGCTCTCTGATCACTGCCTGGTTCATGTTATACCGACCTACAGGAAGAAACTGAAATCAGCTAAACCTGTAACAAGGACTGTAAAAAGATGGACTAATGAAGCAGAGCGGGATTTACAAGCCTGCTTCGACTGCACTGATTGGAGTGTTTTTGAAGCTGCAGCCACCGATCTGGATGAGCTCACAGAGACTGTAACATCATGCATTAGTGTTTGTGAGCAGGGCTCGCAAATTTTCAAAATCCCTGGTACTCTTCAGATTTTGGTAGCCTGAAAATGTATTTAACTAGCCCAAATAAAAAAATACCTTTTTTTTTTTTAAATATAGCAAATCAGATAGGAGTTTAAATGTCAATCAAAAATATTTTCAATACACAAATATCAACAAATATGAAGGAAGGAATTTTATTTCACTATTTACAGGGTATCTGCAGAATTAAAAATAAATAAATAAATTTAAGGCAATTTATGACCCATTTTAAGAGCTGCACAAGTAAAATGAACACAGTATGAGTGGGGTTGGACAATGTCTATGGTAACGTACAGTATTGAGCCATAAAATTACATGATTTACAGTTCAGATACAGGTTCTCACAAAAACAAAAATCTTATACAACAGCATTTCAGCCTTTAGACCATTTTTATGAAAAGGGATAAATCAAGCATATAAATTGTCAATTTAAAACATATAAATATTGCTGTCTTAATTGTTTAGATTTTTAGAAGGCACATTAACTTCTTTCTCATTTACAACTCTGTGTTTGCTGCGTAAAAACATGAGTTGATATTTGCATTTATCTGACCATAAACAGCAAGAAAGGCTTATTGGAAATGCAAATTCATTCTCTGCCACGAGGTGGCGCTTTAGGAGCGCTGAAATACTGTGGTTTCCCCAGTAATGGCTGTACACAAAGCAGCTCCGCACTCATAAATGCTGCTTTATCAGGAATTATAGGTACAATGAAATTAAAATGTCAACGACATGTTTCTGAGGACAGTCGGTTCCCTTCAGATACATTCAAATAAAGACATCCGCGCCGCGTTTTGACTCGAAACGTGCAGCGCTCATATTTATTCAATGACATCATTGCCTTTTGAGGTTTAATCCAGCCGTATCGCAACTCGTCTTTCCGTCCCCAACTGTAAAACCTCTTGAAATTATAATTAAGACATTTCTTATACCATTTAACGTATTTAAAACTTTTGATGGCCTTAAGTTTGATACAACTCACTTTAGGAGTTTTTAAGGACCTGCGGGAGATCTGCATTTAAGATAGCCCGTTGGGCAAAGTGGTGATACATTTTGGTAGCCCGACTGGAAAACACAACAGCCCCGGGATGTCGGGCTCGCGATTTTGCGAGCCCTGGTGAGGATATGTGCATTCCTACCAGAACTTATTTAACTTACAACAATGTCAAAACGTGGTTCACTGCAAAACTCCGTCAGGCCAAAGAAGATACCTGCAGGAATGGGGACAGAGTCTTGTATAAACAGGCCAAAAACACACTGACAAAGAAGATCAGAGTGGCTAAGAGAAACTACTCCGAAAAGCTGAGAAATCAGTTTTCAGCCAGTGACCCTGCATCAGTGTGGAAAGGACTGAAAGACATCACCAATTATAAGACAACATCCCCCAGCACTGTTTTGAATCAACAACTGGTCGACGATTTGAATGAGTTTTATTGCAGGGTTAAAAAACCCTGTCTCACACCCTACACCCATTCTGACCTTCTCTCCTTGGATCTATTAACACCTCCAGCAACCCTCCCCCCTGCACTTCAGGTTTGTGAAAGGGATCCAGAAACAGAAGACAAGAAAAGCACCAGGCACAGATGGCGTTACACCAGCCTGTCTGACATCCTGTGCTGACCAGCTGACCCCCATCTTCACACAGATCTTCAACAGATCACTGGAGATGTGCCAAGTCCCTTCCTGCTTCAAACGCTCCACCATCATCCTCATCCCAAAGAAACCCCAAATTTCAGTACTAAATGACTACAGAGCTGTTGCTTTAATGTCTGTGGTCATGACGTCATTTGAAAGACTGGTGCTGGCCCACCTCAAGGACATCACTGGACACTCACTGGACCGCCTGGAGTTTGCTTACCGAGCAAACAGGTCTGTGGATGATGCATTCAACATGGGACTGCACTACATCCTGCAACATCTGGACAGACCAGGGACTTATGTGAGGATGCTGTTTGTGGACTTCAGCATGGCCTTCAACACTATCATCCCAAACCTCCTCCTGTCCAAATTAGCCCAGCTCTCTGTGCCCACCTCTGTCAGACAGGCAGCAGCTAGTGAGGCTGGGCAAATTCTCATCCAGCACCCGCACCATCAGCACTGGCACCCCCCAGAGATGTCTTCTCTCCCCACTGCTCTTCTCCCTCTACACCAACGACTGCACTGCAGGACCTCTCTGTCAAGCTCCTGAAGTTTGAAGACGACGCCGCACTTATTGGCCTCATTCAGGACGGTGACGAGTCTGCTACAGACATGAGGTTAAAGAGCTGGCTGTCGGGTGCAGTTATAACAACCTGGAGCTGAACACACTCAAAACAGTGGAGATGATCGTGGACTTCAGGAGAACCACTCACCATCATGAACAGCACTGTGGCTGCAGTAGAGTCATTTAGATTCCCGGGCACCACCATCTCTCAGGACCTGAAGTGGGAGTTACATATGGACTACTCCATTGTAAAAAAGGCCCAGCAGAGGCTGTACTTCTTTCGCCAGCTGAGGAAGTTCAACCTGGCACAGGACCTGCTGATACAGTTCTACTCTGCAGTCGTTGAATCCGTCTTCTGCACTTCTATAACTGTCTGCTTTAGCTCAGCTACCAAATCAGACCTTAGAAGATTGCAGCGGATAGTCCGGACCAACTCTCCAAGAACTGTTCGTGGACTTCAGGAGAACCACTCACCATCATGAACAGCACTGTGGCTGCAGTAGAGTCATTTAGATTCCTGGGCACCACCATCTCTCAGGACCTGAAATGGGAGTTACATATGGACTACTCCATTGTAAAAAAGGCCCAGCAGAGGCTGTACTTCCTTCGCCAGCTGAGGAAGTTCAACCTGACACAGGACCTGCTGATACAGTTCTACTCTGCAGTCGTTGAATCCGTCCTCTGCACTTCTATAACTGTCTGCTTCAGCTCAGCTACCAAATCGGACCTTAGAAGATTGCAGCGGATAGTCCGGACCAACTCTTCAAGAACTGTACGTACTCATCCAGAGTGAATAAAAGGGCTGGCAAAATCATCCTGGACCCCTCACACCCAGGCCACTTCCTCTTTGAACTGTTGCCGTCTGGTTGGCGCTACAGAGCACTGAGCACCAGAATGGCAAGGCATAAGAATGGTTTCTTCCCTCAGGCAATCCATCTCATTAACGGCTAACTTGGCAATAAATGTGTGATACACAACACTATTTATATATTTATTTATTTAATTAGCACACCATACTTCTTATTCACATTTCCTTGCATTTGTACATAACATACCTGTACACACAAATGCAATCTATTTTCTATTTTTGTATATTGTGTATTTTTTTTTAAATATTTGTTGTATATTATTATTTCTTATTTACTCATTCTATTTTTATTATCTATGTCTTGTTACTGTAATCTGTTTGTGCTATGGAAGCTTCTGTCACCAAAACCAATTCCTCGTTTGTGTAAACATACCTGGCAATAAAGCTCTTTCTGATTCTGATTCTACTCCTCCTGTCTGTTAAACTGTCTGCAGCAAGGAGCACTTTCTTTTAAAACTGGAGTTTGTATGAGTGTTTTCTCTCACATCCAAATCACTCGAACGGTGACCGATGAACTGGAACTAAACAAGCCGGTGTTCTGTCGATTTGTCCTACCGTGTCAGATTTTCCTACCATAGCGCAAAATAATAGCTATACCTATCAATCATTCCTACCTCATCGAAAAATTCTACTGCGGGTTTCTGCTTCGTGTCTGTGACTACGTAAACCAATTCAGTGACTTTGCTGAAGATTCTTAGGCAATTGTATATTTACAGCGCAAAGTACCTAATCAGATTTTTCTACCAGTATAAAATGAATAGGTAGAATGATTTTACGGCGCAAATTACCTTACTAAAATAAACAGGATGATTTAACAGTGCAAAATACCTCAGCAGGTTGTCCTACCAGTATAAAATGAACAGGTAGGATGATTTTACAGTGCAAAATACCTTATTAAAATAAACAGGTTGGATGATTTTACAGTTTAAAATAAACAGGTTGGATTATTTTACAGTGCAAAATACCATATTAAAATAAACAGGATGATTTTGCAGTGCAAAATACCTCATCAGATTGTCCTACCAATATGAAATAAATGGGTAGGATGATTTTACAGTTTTTAGTTCCTGGACAAATGCCCTAAAAACATGATAATATAAATTTGAAATAAGATTAGTAATTGAGATCATTTATAATCATGCAGAACAATATGAAAAACAGAATGTTAATATTAATAAAAAATAAATTTAAAAGTTCACAATCATACAACACAGGGGCACATAATACAAAATTGCAGTTACAAAACAACACTTATTAATAATAGAAATATAGACTAAATAAGACCATGTAGTGCTGCAGATTGTAATCAATTCAAATGATACAGGAAAATACTCTCATGAACTATTTTAAAGAAATCATTTATTCACCACACATTATTTTGCACATAAACACATTTAAGGCCCCGATATACTTTATACGTTTTCGTTCTTCGTTTGGGGGCAAAAAGAAGTTTGAAAAGGCTGAGCGACGGTATACTGTTTCTGAACATTTCGACACCCCTGCGCCGCTGGAGGCGGGGTGTAGATTAATGTAAACATACATGTGTCGCAACGCTCGCGCGTATCCCCTAAACACAACAACAATGAAATGAAGAAGTGTAGGCAATCTAGGTGTGAGACGGGCCCCAATGGTCAGAATATTAGAGACAAAAGAATAATGATTAGCAGCAGTTCAGAGTCTAGTATCATGTTTGCAATACAAAAGAACCATTCCTTTCCCATAATCAGTCCTTTATGGGAAGTGTGAATGGCTCATAGTCCTAAAACTTTAGCATGTTGTGGAAAAAAATATTGGAGTCAGTTTGTTACTTTATTTTATTAATGTTCATTTATTTTATTAAACTGGAGAAATTGTTACACCTTTTTATATTTTATCTGGTGTCATGATTTACTTTTGATAAAAACAAAGGTTTATTATTGTATGTTCGTTTGGCATTTCATTTATTGTATACACTTTAAATTCGCTTATTGAAAGAACAACAACATCAGCAGCAGTATGGTGTAACATTTATTTGAAACACATGTATTTGGTACTTGCTACCTTATATCTTTACTCTTTCCTTTCATTCTTTTCATGGCTTTGGAAAACTAGTCTCGGATGTTTCTCTACGTCGCTTTTTGTATAACTCCGGGTCGTCGACACCAAGCTTCGTTGCAATTTCTTTCTAGGAATTAAATGTTTTCTCTGACTCTTTTAAAGTCTCTCCGCGAGCGATCGTACAGGTGCGGATATATTTGTGCCAGCTCAGCTATTCGACACTCCAGTGTATTCATGTTGCTTGTGACTAAGAGATGTTGTTCTCCTGTCGGTCCTCCGTGGAATGAGAAATGAACCGGGAAAAAAAAATTGCACATCAAAGAAGGTGGCGTTTCAGAACACACCCACCGATTGTGTAACCGCCACGGACCAATGGAAGCTCAAAGGTGTTTAGGAGCCAAAACGAACTCCCCAGAAAGTTCGCTTTGGTCAGCTGTTTCGAACTGCCGAAACAAACTCAAAACGAACTTCGTTTCGGCCTGATTTTGTTTGAAATGACGTCGTCATCAGTTCGTTCTTCGATTTCGTTTGAAGTATATCGGGGCCTTTAGACTATTCTTTTTGAATTTGCGACTTTCAAAATGTGCCCATCTATTGCAGCTCTCACACTGTACCTGAAAATAAAAGAGATGAATATATTAGTAAATTTGTATATCTAAAACATATTTTATATATGTAAAATATATAAAACTTATTTAAAATTTTAATATATTATATATGTTGTTCGTATACCATTTCAATCATGCTTTTGTTAGGATTGTTTTCCAGCATGTTGCAAACCACACAGTAGTCCTCTGCATTACCTATAAACAAATTTGTTGACATTAAATTGTTAAATATGAATCATTGGGCAATCATATTATAATATACTACGTCAACATACACACCATGAAAAATACCATCTCAGGTGTGTTCTGAAATGACAATAAATCAAATCATTCTTTCTACACTGATTTTTTTTTCTCTCTATCCCCTCCGTGTCTTTGGATATGCTTACTTCTTTCAGAGTCTAGATAGCAATACCAAAACTCCACAACTGCTGGAATCCATCTGTGGGTAGTGTTTTAGGGTCTGTAACTGCCACTGGGCTGTTTGCTCATCACACCCTTCTTAGTTTAAAAAAATTCCTAGATGTGGTTGAGACGTTTAGAAATGAATTGCATCAAAAAAATGTTTTAAACAAAGATGACACATTTCTAACAATGTTACCTCCAGTTCCGCAGAATTTTACGTTCTTAAGAACCTTCATTTCCCATCGATCAGAAGGAGTGTTTTTTCAGGCATGTTGATAATCCAGAATGTATTGTCATGTAATCATAAATAAGTATGTAATATTTTAGATCACCACTTACAACTAGAGAAAGCTGCTTGGTATAGACACTTTCAATATCTAAAATACTTCTTAGGCAAATGGAATAAATAAACCTTTAAATTATTGACCTAAAGCATTAAAGAATATCTGCAGATTAGGAAGAAATATAGTCCCACGTTTAAAAAAAATAACTCTGTAATAGTGAACAATAATGTTTGAACAATAGGCCAAGATCACTAAAGAAGAAGAAAAATTCATAATATAATTTCACCCGCAATGTACTTAAAAAATACACAAGCACCACAAGAATCCAGTGTGCTCCAACATTCACAGGGCACAGCCAAATGTCCTCAATGGGGAACTTCATCTGTGAAAAGTGATTAATAACAAGTCTGTGATGGTTCCAAAACATGTAAATAATACTTTATTACTTTCTGGAAAGCTAAATTAGCTTCATTAGGCATCTGAACTGTCCAGCAAACAACGAAGATGCAACAACTGCACAAAGCTGGTTTATATGGCTCTGAAAAAAACAAAACATTTGGAAGTATGTAAAAAGAAACTAGTGTTCCTAAATAAGTAGACATTTTATACATACCCGTTGTTTTTCAATGACCTGGTGCAGGTATGCATCAATGACCTTTAAGAAAAACATACATGAATAAAAATAAACTATTTGTTTTTGTGAAGAAAAAAAAATCTTTATCAATTGTGTGACTTTTAGAATAGGGTCTGGGTTTATAAGTAATTTTAACAACCGGCCGATTGGAGAGAAAGGCCACCCATAGCATAAGAATAAATAATTTCTTTCACAGTTTGAGTCTTACTTCATAAGAAAGCCACTCAGTTCCTTGCAGTGAGTAAAAAGAAGAGTCATAGAGCTTATATGGCCCAACAACTGCTTCTACCTGACCGCTGATATTGGCAGCCCAGACCTTAATTACTGAAAAAGAATGACAAAGTTAGTGTTGTCAATCATTTTTCTAATTAATCAACTTGACAGGGCCAATGAGTCAACATAAAATAAACTGTGCAAAATGAACGTGCCAAACAGTCAAGGCCGTAGTTTTGGTCTTTATGTTGGAAGAGACAACAACCCACCCCCTACCCCCATATCGGAAGTAAATAACATGAAAAATAATGTGATTGAGTTTGATGAAATATTAGGAGGGACAATTCTGTCCTCCCAAAATATGGATAGGGACATGGCCCTACCATCCACATGCAAACCTACGCCCTTGCAAACAGTCATCATACAGAACATGTACAGGACAACTAGAGGAAGTGGATATAACTCAAAAACAATTTATGGTATCCATATTAAAGAAGAAAAATTTAAAAATGTGATGGCCGCAGTTGTGTAGGTTTTTTCAGTGAGCTTTGATTTACAAATACTGTTTGTCTCTGTTCATCCATTTTGATCTTTTCAGGCTTATTTTTGGGGCTGTGTCTTTTAATGATTTATTGGTTATTATGCCCACTTCCTATAAATAACTGTAACCTGTAACCAACAGGTCAAAATGGTCACCATGATTTAAACACTGCAGGAAAGCAACCATAACGGCAAGACCAAACTGGGCTGCGTTTCTCGATATTGATTGATCTTAGAGCTTATGAGCGTTTTCTACGAGTCATTTTACGATCGTTCGTTATTGTTTCACATGCGTTTCCCAAAAATGCGCTTAATGCAATCGCACGTAGCTGTGATTTAAGTGCTACTTAGTAGTCGCTATCCGTTTGTCAAGTGCTGAAATGTCACCTTATAGAATGGCTTTTAATTGTAGTACACGCTCGTTTATTGAAATGTTAACCTAATGCTGCGTTCCAGACAACTCGGATATAATAACTATTATATTATATTATAATATATTATGTATTATATTTATATGTATAATATTATACTTTACATAATAATAATAACATTTCCTACATTACTACTTTTATTCATTTTTTGTTCAGTCATTTAATTTGGATGTGTATTTCTATTTTTTCTGCCCTTTTAATTATTTCATTTATAAATTCATAAAAACGAGTAATAAAGTATACAGTAAAGTACAATTAAAACTTTATATTATAATCACATTGCACTTGAATAAAGTTAAAGGTGCAATCCGATTGTCCTGCAGGTGACCGCATAAATCTGTCATCTTACGATGCACTTAGGGCTTTACGATTACTCCAGAGCAGTTGTAGATCTACGATAATTTTCAAGTGCTACTTAAGTTACGATGCTTTTGGGAAACAGACCGTAATATTAAGATCAGTCGTACGATCGTTTTTACGAACTTCTTAGGCTTACGGAGCTTTTGGGAAACGCAGCCCTGGTCCTCTAGGCCAAACTGGCAACTAATGATGAACTGAGATCTCTGTAGATATAAAACGTTCTTGTTCTTCTGAGATGCGCTTTATATCTGATGGGAACTTTACTGCTGGCTCTTCATCTTTTGGGGTTGATTTTACCTCCTTGATGTAGCCATATGTTTAGTCAAGCTTTTTAGGGGCAACTTGAATAACGGTAGGTCTTTGTAATGCTGAAGCCTCTTGAAGCTTCGCGGGATGTGGTCACTGAATGCTGAGGGCTGAGTGTAGGTGCAACAGTGCAAGGAGGCAATTAGAAGGAACTGTTGCTCTCTGTAGACCCATTGGAGACTGAGATACCAGAACAGTCATCAGGCACTTTCCCAGTTTGACTTCTTCTGTATGGTTTAATGTGACCAATGCTATGTTTAGTTTTTAAAGTAATTCCTCCAGGTTTGTTTAACGTGACAAGTTTGCCACTGAGTCTCTCAATGATGTAGGGTCCTGAGAAGTCAGGTTCAATCCTTCCTCCTTTTCTTCCACACTTCCTCATATTCATCAGAAGAACCTCATCACCAAAAACTAAAACATACAATAGCTGAATACATGTATGTGCAATGGAAAAAGAATAACAACTCTTGTAAATCTAAAAATGATGACACTGAGACTAAACCTAACCCACTTTATTACAAATAATTTTTCAATACACTTTTCAATACAATTATATACACTTACTTCATTTACAAATTCTCTTCCCTGATCTGAGAGAATTCTCTGGGGACAGCCATGTATATAGATAATGGAACAGAGGTGTCCAACTTCAGCTGCTGTCTTTGTTTTTAAAGGAAAGGCCTCAACCCACTTTGAGAAGTAGTCTGTAGCTGGGAGGATCTATTGAATGCCTTCTGCAGTTTCAGGTAATGGTCTAGTTAAATCAATTCCAACAAGCTCCCAAACAGCAGAAACCTATAAAATGTAATGTGTGTGTATGTATGTATGTGTATTATATAAACTAAAATAACTATATAACTAACACATACCCAATTTTCAATGTCAACTGACATGCCATGCCAGTAAAATCTGGCACAGATGGCAGCACGTGTTTTACCAATCCCTGTGTGCCCACCAATTGGAGAGGAATGTAATTCTTCAAAGAGCATCCTGTCTTCCTCTTTGGTTTTGATCACTCTTCTACTTCCATTAAAAAAGTGAAACATGACTATGACAGAAATTGACTAAAAGGACATTTGCCGCAGAAAGATCAAGATAGCAACAAATGAATAATAAAATAAACAATTGAAATTTAAAGTTAAAATAACTACTCTTTAGGTTGAATTTGAGTGCATATCTACAAAATTTCTGCCTTTTGGACTTATCAAACCCTGATGGGTATACGATCCCACTGACAGGAGATTATACAGTGATTCCCACTTGTCTTACATATCTGTTTAAAAGAAAAAAGCACCAATAAACAGAGAACTATAAAGAAAAAAATTACAAATGTATATTTTGCATCAAATAATTTTTAAATAGTTCACTAATCAGTGATGCATGCCCCATATCTAGCCTAACTTTTCCATGAAAAATGATAGCAAAGATGATCACTGGTGCTAGCTGGCTTCGTAATGTGACCGTAAACAGTTCTCATTACTGCTAGTTGTCTTGGTATAATAAAAAAGTAGATAGTTAAAAAAAATAGTCAAGAATTTTGGGTGTTCATGTTTATAAATAAATGCTCACCTTTTTATTAGCCTATTACTGTTGCCTGTGTTTTTACTGTAGTAATTTCTTGTGTGATTTTAATTTCCAACCTGTTTTAGGGTTCCTTTTTGACCCAGAGCTTTTTTTGGTAACACTTTCTATGAAGCCCGTATTTATGATACATTATAAGGGTATTCTTAAGGTATTATAATGAATGAATAATGCATTATAAAAAACCTTATGTGTTGTATTATCTCATAAGTAATCATAAGAACAGTTTTAATGTATTATAATACTTATTTGTGGTTATAGCTTTTAAGAGTATGATGATTTATAACACCATGAACATGTTGCATCCACTTATTGAATTATATTTCCCATAGTTATAATGTAATGTAAGTCTCATATCTTGCCATTGTTTAAGATCTGCACAATAACTTAGTACATCTTATTAGTTTTTACTGTAAAATGACAAATACAAAGTCATCATGAAAACATCCAAAAGGCATTATAATGCAGTCTTATTATTTATAAGTGGTCTTTGTCTGCTTTAAAGGCACAATATGTAAGATTTTTTTATTAAAATATCCAAAACCGGTGACGACCGCACAGAGTAGCATTATAACAGAACTTTCAAACGTATCTAGTATGATAAAACAGCGCTGCTTGACCCCACATTCGCACGACCGGAAGGAGCGGAAGCGCTAAAGTGTGGCATAATAAAAGCTCCGCTGCTTTAGAGCCGTGTGTCACGCTCATTCAGCGGCCTCGTTTCACTTCGACGGCTTTCCACCTCACCCTGCTTCTTACTACGACGTTAATAAATCATTAGCTCATCCATGAACATGATTTCTGCCCGAGTCCCGTCGGATTGCGTCGGCTGTGGGGATGAAGACGACGACTCCCATGATTCACGGCGTCATCAAACTATGCCCTCTAGCGGCGAAAACTTACATATTGTGCCTTTAAGTAAAGTAACTTCACTTTACTTAAAGCAGACAAAGACCATTTATAAATAATAATAATAAAAATAATAATAATAATAATTTTTTTCTCAAACAGCCAACAAATCAGGTATCAGATCAGATGAATGTGTTCACATTTGCTTTGAGCTATTTTTATTGTAATATCAGTAAGGTTATTTTGATGGTACCCTTTACACAACTGTTGATAAGTAGGCTAACTTTGCAACTACGTGTCAACTAGCAGTCTATTAGTTATTAGTAGTATGTCTGCTAAATATCTGCTAACACTTTATTTTGATGGTTCCCCAACAGACTGACTATAAGCAAATTTGCAAGTACGTCAACTTATTCTACCAACCCTGACCTTAACCTAAGTCTACTAATACTCTAAATGAGAGTTAGCTGGCATGTAGTTGCTAAGTTGCTTATAGTCAATAGACAGGCCCAATCCCAATTCTATTTTATTCCCCTTCTCCTTCCCCTTCCCCTTCTCCTTTCTCTTC
>NW_015560621.1:481950-492402 GCF_001515605.1 Sinocyclocheilus anshuiensis | reverse complement strand
TTCGCTCGGGCAGCCATGTTGCCCCTGAAGCCGGTTTACGCTGAGATAATTCATACCCCTTCGTTTGAAGTGTGGTCCCGAAAAATCTTCGTTTGAAGGGCTATCTGGCCCTTCCCCTTCACCTTACCCCTACCCCTCCGACCAAAAGAGAATCGAGACACCCCTACCCCTTCACGTGAATGCAGAAGGGGAAAGGGGAAGGGCTAAGGGGTAGAATTGGGATTGGGCCTAAGGGGACCATCAAAATAAAATGTAATGCATTATCAAAAAAAAACACACTGCATTTTTTTTTTTCATTTGAAAGTATTACAACTGATCTTAAACTAGCTCACAGCAAAATTAGCATTAACCTCACAGGAAACACTCAAAAACACTCAACGACACCTAACCTCTCACAAGATATAGTAAGATACTTGCAGATCTTACTAGATGTCACGATATGAGATAATCCATTATAAATTAAATGAATTTAATATGGCATTAATTGTGTTATAAATAATCATACTCTTAAAAGTTATAACCACAAATGGGTAAGTATTACAATGTATTTTAATTGTCGTTATGATTATTTATGAGATGACAGAACATATTGTAAGGTTTTTTATAATGTTACCCTTTTTTTAGAGCGTATTGTAAATTGAAATAATCATTTCAGATGATGTATAAATCCCAATTTCAAAAAATTGGCCCTTATGACTGGTTTTGTGGTCCAGGGTCACAAATGTACTGCATGTATTTTTTTTATACATTAAATGGCTGTAAATTAATGTCACAGTATTAATACCATAGAATTACAGTCTATTGCTGGCACCTCTGCTGCCAGTATTTTACTGTAAAATAAAAAAAACTGGAAAATACTGTATTTCATTTTTTACGGTAATAAGCTGTAAAGCAATTTCACAGTATTCATACAGTAGATTGCTGGCGTCTCTGCTGCCAGTATTTTACAGATAAATTTTTTACAGTGTAGTCTCACCATAGCAACCATCCAGAGCACCCTAGCAACTGTATAGCTACATCATTCAGCCATCTCTTGGCCCCTAGGAGCTCCAGCCATATCTTAGCACTGGTTTGCCTTGGGGGAACGTTTTAAAGGGCCAGTTGCCATACATAGTAAATAGGAAAAATTCTGAGATTGTGGCAGTTAGTTCTTCCATGGTAAGCACCTCTCACAGTTTCTTCAGAATCTAGTTATTTGTTATTATTGGTAATTTGCATGGCTACAATCACATTCTATTACTCATGTCATGGTGATAGTTATGTAAGCTACTCGAGAGCAAGAATATATGAATTCATATGCATGATTTGTTTTTCCATTAGCATGGCAACCAACATGAATAATAAATAACAACCGCTACCGTACCTAATGCAGCAAAATCTTCTGCTCAGACCTGGCATTATATGCATCGGTGATGTGCTCCTTCTTCAGTGTTGTTTAGCATGTTAGACCTGAATAAGTTTGCTTTGACATTTCATTTTAATACCTTGTAGAAAATGTATGTTGACAAAAAAAATTATAATGAACCCTTTTTAAATACGTTTATGTGGAGGTGACATATCTTACCCTACTCTCCTCACCCTAAAAACTGCAATCCAGGTGATTGAGCAGAAATTTACATGAGCATTCTGCACATTAAATCCAAAAAATTTTGAGTCCTGAAAGTTACAGTATGTTTTCATAGTGCATGAAGCACATTTATCTCCAAAGATCAATGAGCATTTGATTCCTCATGTTATCACCACATTAATACATAATATGAGGATGATTACTATTATCTCCCAAGGTTCTGACACTTCAATATTTCAACTTCAATCCACATAGTACTCAGTAAATGCATTTTTATTATGGTGGTTTTAAAATGGAGAAACATTCACAGCCAATATTGTCAACCACCATCTGTTCTTCTATAAAATATCATCGGGGAAAGTGGCTTGTCAACGATCGGGCTGGATAAAATGCTAACGAGAGATGGGATGCTTAACCCCTGACCCCCAGCAGTTTATGTGTCGCTCTCTCTGGTGATGAGGGGCTGCTTGAGGATCCTTTGATGCCACTGTATTATTGTGATGGGGAGACCCAGGCCAGTCGTTTAGCTGAAATGGTGTGCAGAGGGAAATGGAGTGACACCGCTTCATATTTATGTTGTTCTCATGGGGGAGGTGTTGGGGTGTTTTAGAGGCTTAGTGAAAGAGAACAACAAGAGCCTAATCATGCTTTGGAGTTCATCTTATGTCTATTGGTTGCAGCAGGCAGTAGGAAAATTATTATTAATTTATTCATTATTAAAATTAATTATTTTTATTATTTTAAAGTTCTATTAGACCACATTACGGTCTCCATGTGGCTGCTTGGTTGATCCTGCCAGTAATGCGTTTGTCTCACACCACACAGTTGTAAGAACACATCAAAAATCAGTAGGGATGGATTGAAGTATCAACTTTAAATACTGCTGGTGTATTGAGAAGATCAGTTCTCACAAACTTTAAAACCAAGTAACACTAATTTTTTATATCTCAATGAGAAAAAGACTTGTGGTGTTCGGCCCCAGAGGAGCCAGGGATGAAGTAGGGTTTAATTTTGGCCCATTGTATTTGTATGTCAAAGAACACATTAAAAACTTGGTGGTTTGTATTGACAGCTCCCTGAAGTTGAACACTCAGATCAATCATGTGGTAAAATCAAGTTTTTTTTTTCATTTGAGAAATCTGGCCAAGATTAAATCATGTCTGACATTTAAGAGTCTTGAAATTGCAATTCATGCTCTCATATCATCAAGACTTGATTACTGTAATTCGTTATACAAGGGTATTAGTCAAGCATCTATCCTGCAGCTGCAGAAAATGAGAAAAAGACAGAGGTTGTGGTGTTCGGCCCTAGAGGAGCCAGGGATGAAGTAGAGTTTAATTTTGGCCCATTGTCTTTGTATGTCAAAGAACACGTTAAAAACTTGGGTGTTTGTAGCTCCCTGAAGTTGAACACTCAGATCAATCATGTGGTAAATTCAAGTTGTTTTTTTTTTCATTTGAGAAATCTGGCCAAGATTAAATCATGTCTGACATTTAAGAGTCTTGAAATTGCAATTCATGCTCTCATATCATCAAGACTTGATTACTGTAATTCGTTATACAAGGGTATTAGTCAAGCATCTATCCTGCAGCTGCAGAAGGTTCAAAATGCTGCCGCAAGACTGTTAATGAATATTAAAAAACGTGAACATATTACTCCGTCTTTGATTTCTCTACACTGGCTTCCGGTACAGTATAGGATTGATTTTAATTTTATTTTATTAGTGTATAAATTATTTTGCATGGCCTTGCACCTACTTATCTATCAGAGCTGCTAATTGAGTATCAGAGTGGAAGAACATTGAGATCAACAACTCAAAATGTACTTAAAATTCCAAGGACTAAGTTGAGCCAGAAAAGGGGATTGTGCGTTTGCGGCAGTAGCGCCAAGACTTTGGAATAGCTTACCTTTACATGTCAGGGATGGTGACTCTGTACATGTTTTCAAAGTACAGCTAAAGACATATTTGTTTGCCATGGCGTATTGTTCTTGTTGATAATTTTTGTATTATTATTGATATTGTTGTTGTTTTAGGTGATTTTTCTTTTCTTTATTTGATTTGTATATTGAGATGATGTAAAGCATATTGGTCAACATGTGTTGTTTTAATAGTGCTATATAAATAAAATTGACATTGACATAGTGATTTTTTTTTCATCTCCTATTTAGCATGAAAATGAATGCATAAAAACACTTAAATGAAACTCTTACTCAAACAGAGAGAGCGGAGACAGAGAAATATAATTTGGAGTAAATAAAGGCAAAGCTGAATATGAACAGGTTTGTGACAACTGATATTTATATTAAATTTTATTAATAAATACAAAGTTGTTAATAAATGATAAAGAGTAACAATAGTCTGATAATTTCTGGTTTAGACCCATTAAATCTTCAAAACTGTGACTTTCAAATCAAATGTTAAATAGCTATAATTAGTCCGTTTTTCTTTAGAAATTGGACAAAATAATCAAAGTAGTTTAATAGCAATAATAATAATAGAAATTATTATTATTATGGGAAGGGGTCTTTTTGCCTTTATTCCGATAGTAGATTGAAAAACCGTAAGGAAGCAATGCGGAGATTCAACCAATGTCCTGGATACAAACTGTAAGTGGTGCCGTGCAAGATTTTGGAAAGCATGAACTACCCTCCAGGCCTCTTTTCAACACATAAATCAAGTTCTAGAGAAATAATATACAAATAATTTTCATTGTGTGTCTGGTGAAATTGCTGGAGGGGATTAATTACAGTAGGATCGGTTTATGATACTCAAAGTAAGAATAACTCACAAAGAATAAGTGTTAGTTAAAACATCCAAACAATAAACCTTAATGCACAACCCATCAATTCTGGCAAAAAAATGTTCCATGCCCAGCTTCACAGGTGTTTATAATTGTTCTGTTATTGCATCATATCTACTGTGCAGCTGGTGGAGTTTTTCTTTAAAAAGCCTTTTTATTATTTTAACCAATCGGGTAGCTGGTTACACATCCATCCACAATTATTAGCACTCAGAGCACTAATTACAGAGTCATTCAGCAGCTCTAACTTATTTCGTTTGCATCTTCATATTTTTTTATTTCTATAGCTGTAAATATATTCAACTACCATGAATTATCAACTGTGATGTACATTGATAAAGATGAAAGTTCAGTGCGGACTGCACATCTTCGCCATTTAATCTTTTATGAGATACCCGGTCCATCTGCAAATATCTCATCAACATGGAGCAGGAGTATCATCCTATTTTCAGTAGGTCTTATTTTAAAATCATATACTTTACTCTATTTTCATTTGCAAAGCCAATAAAAAAGTAAATCACCTGGATAGGCATGACATTTCTTGTATAGACTGTGAAGCTTATCTTTATTTTGATTAAATGAAATTAAATATTTGGGTAACACTTTAGATTAGGGAACACATTAACTATTAACTAAGAGTCAATAAACTCCTAATTTTCTGCTTATTAATAGTTAGTAAGGTAGTTGTTAAGTTTATTTAATGTTTAGTAAGGTAGTTGTTTCGTTTATTTAATGCCCTGTTCCATCCAGCGAGAGCTCTTCCAGGGGGCCAAGGCTGTTATACAGGCCTGATTCACCCTGACCTGCAGGCGCCGGTGACGCCACGCATGGGATGGAACCCATGGTTTCAGCCAGCGCTGAAGGGGGCATATACGAAGCAAACCCAACTGTAGCGCTGGCGATGCTGCAGCCATAAGGCCCAGCTTCCTCTGAACCGTTTTGAGAGGGCGAGTGGTTCCAATCTCGAAGGAGGCCGCCAGTCTCCGTATGGCCAGAGCCCGTTCCGGCGCAACTCTCATTTGAACTGAGTCGAAAATTGTTCCCAGGAACGATATTAGCTGGCTGGGGAACAGCGTCCTCTTAGCAAAATTGACCCTGAGTCCCAGGCGCTCTAGGTGGCTGAGGAGGAGGGTCCTGTGTGATTCTAGTTCTGCCTCCCACTGGGCCAGAACGAGCCAGTCGTCGAGGTAGTTGAGAATGCGGATTCCCATCTGTCTCAGAGGGGAGAGAGCCGCGTCCATGCACTTCGTAAAAGTGCGGGGGGCCAGGGACAGCCCGAAGGGAAGGACCGTGTATTGATAAGCCACTCCCTCGAAAGCGAATCTCAAGAATCGCCTGTGACGGGGGGGCAATCTGGATGTGAAAGTATGCATCCTTCAGGTCCAGAGAAAAGAACAGTCTCCTGAGCGAATTTGCGCAAGGATCTGTATCAGCGTAGTCATCCTGAACAACCTTTTCATGAGGCCGTGATTCAGGTGTCTGAGATTGAGGATGGGCTGGAGGCCACCATCCTTTTTGGGACCAAGGAAGTAGCGGCTGTGGAAGCCTGACTCACTCTGAGCTGGGGGAACCGTTTCTACAGCTCCTATCGCCAGCAAATTCATCACCTCTGAGCGCAGGACGTGTGCGTCTTTGCTCTAAACCGAGGTGGGAACCACGCCGCTGAATCACGGGGGTCTTCGGGTGAATTGCAGTGAATAACCTCGTTTTATTATCTCCAACACCCAGTTTGGCACTACAGGGATGGCCTGCCAGGCCTCAGCCCGTGTGACAAGGGGTTGGGTTAAATTGAGAGGCTGGTCGCTGTATGGGGACCCCACACTCAGAAGAAGAAATTTGCTTTCCCTGAAAATGCTTTCAAAAAATGCTTCACTAGACTTAATGCTCTCATAGCGAGAGCAGTCAGCCCTCGTGTGTGCTGCCTCAGCGTGGGCGTGGCCCAGACGCGTCCAATTTGAAGCTGTCAGTGATAATCATTAGTGACAGTGTTCTCTTTTAATCCGCCTAAAAAGATCAAACCACTCGTTAGAAGAGGAGTTTTGATGATCTTTGTGTAAACAGGCAGATCAAAAATACTGCGCGCATTTTCTCAGATCCGCTCGTAGCGGACGAGGGGAGGGGCGGGGCCGTCTTCATTGAAGAAGGCAAGCCGCGAGCAAAGCAGAGCGAGACATGAACTCTCGTAGTAAGAGCGGTCTGTCTCAGCAGCGCAGCCTCAGTGTCTCAGGCGAGAGGCGCATTCAAATACAAAGCTGTCAGCGATATTGAATCATTGGTGACAGCGTTCTGCTCCAAACCGCCCAGAAGGATTGAGCCGCTCGACAATGAGGGGCGCCGATCCTCACGTGTAAACACACTGGCAGATCAAAGAGCTGCGTGAAGAGTGATGCACGCGGGGGATTTGCCGGCATTAAATCACTCAAGCCTGATCGTTCATCCCCGCGAGTTCGCCATTTCTACCTGAAAGTAACTGGGAGGAGAGAAACACAAGAGCGGGGGAGGCGGGGCTCAGCGACGCACACACAAATGGAAGCTGCCAGCGTTTTGCTTTGATCTGCCTAGGAGGATTAAGCTGCTCGTGTAACGACGGGCGCTGATCCTCGCATGTAACACACACTGGCAGATTAAGCACGCATGATGTGGGCCGGCATGAAATTGCTCAAGCCTGATCGCCCAACCCTCGAGCTCGCCGTTGCTTCCTCCGAGGTAACTGGGAGGAGAGAAACATGAGAATGGGGAGGCGGGGCGAACGAATAGGGGCAGACTGCTTTCATGGTAAAAGCAGCCCGTGTCTGTGAGTGCAGCCGTAGTGACACACAAATTCGAAGCTGCCGCTGGCAGCATCTGCTCTGATCTACTTAGGAGGATAGAGTCGCTCGAGGTAACGAGGGGCGCTGATCTTTATGTGTAAGACACGGATCGAAGCGCAGCAGGGAGAGCGAGTACACAGGCTCTGTGTCGGCGTGAGATCGCTCAGACCTGGTTGCTTAGCTCCCAGGCTTTGCTGTTTCTCTCTCCGAGGCTTGCTGAGAGAGGAGAAACGGGAGAGCGGGGCTGCCTTCAGTGAAGGCGGTCCGCGAGTGGAGAAGAGCGAGACTTATGCTTTCAATGAGAGCATTCCGTCTCAGTGAGCGAGCAGTCTCTGCGTGGGGGCTGCCCAGACAGGTGACGCACTCACTGCCCTTCTGCATCGTGCAAGATTCCCTGCACGAGCCACACTCGCAGCGCGACATTTGCAACAACGTCGCTTACCTGCTAGAAATAAGCTCTTTCAGAATCGCCGGATGGCGGCAGGGGAACAGGACCAAAACTGCTGAGGCGCGAAGAGAGCAGGTCAGCCGAGCAGGGAGGTCTCAGTCCAGCTACGAGGTGTGTCAACAGCGAGCAGGCTTTCAGAATCAGTGTTGAGCGTAGAGTCGTTGCTGAAGGAGAAGAAATCTAAAAATCCTGTGGCGAATGCCAGCTTATATAGCCAGATTCCCCGCCCATTCTGGCGGGCTTTGTCGCCATAGGCTCGTGCAGCTCCGTGGCCGAGCCATTGGTTCGTTTTTTATATACTGCATGAACCAATGGCCATGCAGTTTCACTGCGTGATTGAAAAAAGGCTTCAGTTCAGGAGAAAAAAGGCTTTTTCCCATAGCATCTTAGCAGACGCAGTATTAGTGTAGTATCGACAGGGAACTAACTGTTGTGCTGCTTAATATAAAAAAACTGAAAATTTTGAATTATTTTTTTTCAGGATTCTTTGAATAGAAAGTTCAAAAGAATAGCAATTTTGATTAATTTAATGTATCCTTGCTGAATAAAAGTATTCATTTATTTATAATTTATTTAGTATAATTTTCATTAACCAGCATGCAACGGTTTAATATTCAGTATATTTAAATTATTTATATTTCTTATAGTAATAGCATTTAGAGGTAAAGTTTACTGAGAAGACATGTCTTACCCTAAAAGCATCTGGCACACTTTACCCACAGCTGCTGTTCTGGGGTAAAATGCTTTATTTAATTGGGCAGATTCAGGTAAATTGGGTTACTTTTTGACATTTGAGATGACTGTAAATAGGGTCTGGAATACATACTATGTGCACAGGTATGCCACAGTGTAATAGAGATGTTAATTAAGGGAGGCAGGCATGACATGAATACTTGAGGCTGTCATTCAGTTACTGCTACTGCTGATGTTATGTACACCAATCTATAGACCATTAAGTGGGTCTTGGTAAAGTGGGCATGTCATTGACGGTCAGTCTCAAATATTAGAAACTCATTCTAAATATATGTTCTGTTCAAAATAATGCACAATTTGCTAGACAGCTGGCACATTTATTCCTAAATGCTGCAGTGCAGTGAAAATATCTGTTTACTTGTACATTGTGTGCATCCAGAAACGAAACTGCTACATTTGTGCATGTTAACAGTTCCATTTACCATCAGACATTACCAACAGTAAGACGCTTACTGACGCTTTATAGTCCCCTCAGTGGTCCTGTCACAGAAAGTGACTAAAGCTGCCTGAAGAAGATGTCAGTATGACACCCCAGTGTTTAATCGCCATGTTTGCCTTTTTGACATGTCTTAGCCAAGAAAGCTTTCTTGTCATGTTTCTACTGTAACTTGATTTAACAAAAGACAAAAACAAGAAGAAACATTTTAATTTTCTTTACTTTTTTAAAGGGGTCCTATTATGCTTTCACTTTTTCAACTTTAGTTAGTCTGTAATGTTGCTGTTTGAGCATAAAAAAGATCTGCGAAGTTGCAAAGCTCAAAGTCCAATTCAAAAGGAGATATTTTATTTCACAGAAATCACTTTTCAAAAACTACAACGAACGACTCGTTTGGACAACAACGCATATTTTCCGGGATTTGTGATATCACAAATATCGACGAATGGGACGAGACCTGGTTGAGCTGCACTAGAGAAGACAATGAGTGTTATCACTACGTCGGAGACACGCTAGCTTTCCCAAGGCAGACGAACTTAGAGTGGTTACAATCATCCGGGTTTAAATCGCGCTCAAATTGATTTGATTTTGACGCAATTTTTACACTGAAGCTCGCAGGTGGCTATGGCAAGGGGCATGACATTTCCCGACCAGGCGCCGAGTGCTGCCAATCACAACACACACTGGCCCAGCTAACCAATCACAGCATATTTCATATTCCAGAAGGCGGGCCTTCATTTGATACAGGAACTATTCGAGCCGTTCATGCCAGACTGGGGAGAGAGGTGTTGTAATAATGTAAAATATGTGAAAAACAACCTAGTATGAGAGCCTGTTCTAGTACACCCCCAAAAGAAAAAAAAAACTTTATAAGAGCATAATAGGACCCCTTTAATAGAGATATTACTTGGATTATTCATTATTAAGAATGTGATTATTATGATAATGAATGTTAATAATGCATTTGTTGCATCCAGTGGGGACATAATTACTGATTATAATGACTTATACTGTCTTTTTACGCGTTGCGTTGCATTGCATCATGCCGCGTAAACATAAAACTCTGTCTGCATTTGTGATCAGAGAAATGACAAACAACAAGTGCTACTCTACTGCCCAAAACTCGCGTTTGAATCATCAGTGGCAAATCCTTTAAATGAAAACGTACTTACGTGAGTCAGAACTGCCGGCATTTTAGTCTAACGTTACTCTCCCAGGATCAGTAAACAGTCCTCCATAAAATGCGCTGCACACATCTGGATATTTGGGTTAAACTGTTCTGGAACAGTGTTGTAAATACAACTTGACCACTGATTTGTAGTCGTGTCCTCTTTTGGAAGACCAAACAAAGTAGTTTCGCTTTCACAACGAGAAAAACAGCGGCCTAGCGTGAGGGGAAGCCCCAGCTTAGCATGCGCTGAGGCTGGGATAGAGTGAGCTGAGGCCAGGCTAGCGTGAGTGGAATCCCCGGCTTAGCGTGAGCTGAGGCCGGGCTAGAGTGAGCTGAGGCCGGGCTAGAGTGAGCTGAGGCAGCGGGATCGAGAACGGCGCGCCCGGCGGATCCGACGAATGAGCGGCAACCACATGTGACGACCCCGGGCTGGACTCCGCTTCGTCCACGGTGAAAGTTGATGTAT
>NW_015560621.1:481364-481893 GCF_001515605.1 Sinocyclocheilus anshuiensis | reverse complement strand
TTAGCGTGCGCTGAGGCCAGGATAGAGTGAGCTGAGGCCGGGATAGAGTGAGCTGAGGCGGCGCGCCCGGCGGATCCGACGAATGAGCGGCAACCACATGTGACGGACCCCGGGCTGGATTCCGCTTAGTCCACGGTAGGCCTGCACGATTAATCGTTTGTAAACCGAAATCACGATTTGAAAGGGTGCGATTTTCAAATCGCAAGAGCTGCGATTATTTCGATGAAGGACTATCAGAGATTTAACAAGCATCTACGTAGTTTTTGACAGTTTGCTTCATGCGCATTTTACTTTGATGCAGAGTTTAACCAATAGGGGGCATTCACTGCACGTGCTGACTGAACCAGCAAATAACGCCGTTTGGAAAAGATAAACGCGAGCGGGAGCAGCAGTTCAACTTCCCAACAAAGTGTGTCTGCAGACGACTTGGTACCTAAACGAAAAAGCACCGCATATGTTTGGAATTATTTTGGATTTCGACGTTCTGATGTACTTCAAAGGCAAGTACTTTGTAAAACCTGCCGAACGT
>NW_015560621.1:480227-480985 GCF_001515605.1 Sinocyclocheilus anshuiensis | reverse complement strand
TAACACTATCTCTCAGGTGTGAATCACTAAATATTCATGGCCATTGTCACTCCCTCGCATAAGGGCATTCTATCACAAAACATGTTTTACAAATGTTAAATCAATATATTGTTTTCTGTAAATAAGTGAACAGGATAATTTTCACATCATTTTGTAGCAAAAACTATAGTCTACCACATTCTCAAAAGTTTTGTGAACAAACGTTCTGTATGTGTTTTATGGCCTTATTTCACAGCATTATCAGACTTTAGCCATTAAAATTGGTTTAAGATACTGAAAAAAACACAAATGTCAGGGCATGCCAAAACTTCTCCAGGGCCCCAAAACACCCTCAGACCCCAGAGGGTTAAATGGCAAAAACTTTTGCTGTCATTGTTTCAACCTTAATGTAGGTTATGGTCAGTGTTTTACTGATGTACAATTGTTTACAGTGTGTTTGGGTTCAAAAGTTTAATATTTTATATATAATTGTTAATTTAACTTTAATTAAGATACTGTAGTTATTTTTTAATTTGTCATGACAGATGTTTGCATCATGACAGCTTTATAAAAAAAAAAAATGGCCACAATGTTTAAGAGGTTTTAAATAAACAGTAGCATAGTTTGTGATAATACTTGGTATTTCTTTGGTGCTGTTAAAACCACCACAACAAACATGTAGCTCTTTTATGAAATAGTAATAAATCGCATTTTAAATCGCAAATCGCAGTTTTGATCAGAAAAATCGCAATTAGATTTTTTCTCCAAATCGTGCAGCC
>NW_015560621.1:479139-480111 GCF_001515605.1 Sinocyclocheilus anshuiensis | reverse complement strand
GAAGCGGATATCGTCCTCTTTTGGAAGACCAAACAAAGTAGTTTCGCTTTCACAACGAAGCACACAGCGTCTTCACGACATGGCTGCAGCGTCAACAATAATACAGTGAGACTGAAAGTTACGCCTTCTTTCTTTGCGTGAACATTTGGGAGGCGTTATGCAAATCTTCCCACATAGTGAGGTAGATATGTGGGGGCGTGTTAGAACAAGCCGTTTTAGGTAGGTGTGGCTGACTCTTAACTTTTATAAAGAATATCTCTTTGGATTTGAGACTTTAGTCTTTGCAACTTTACAGATCTTCTTTATGCACCAAGAGCTTGTAACACTCCAAAGAAAAAGGAAAAATTGAAATCGCATCATATGACCCCTTTAAGGTTAATTTTCTCGTTAAGTCTTTATTTTAGTAACAGGTCTGTATGCTTCATAGAGAGCATAGCTATTTGAATATCCCTGTGTACAGGGTAATCATATTCTGAATAAACTAAGTCATGCACTTTCAATTTCTACTAGTGAATTCTCTGTCTATCATGATCTCTCTGACTATGATGTCCTCAACAGCAGCAGATGAGAGGCTGAAGAAGGATGAATGGAAAAATGTAGGCCAGAAACCATTTTAATTATGACACTGTTGCCGTGCTTTTGCCTGGCTGTATAGTGATTTATGTTCGTTTCTTTTATGGGTTGTAAAAAATTTCCTGTGTAATCTTCGCTCCAAAAATGTGTGTTTGACATATTACAACTGCCTGTTTTGTTGTAAGCTTTGGGAATTCTTATGGTTACACACAGATAAAATAAACAATACAGTGGATATTTAAAGCAAGGCAATTACATAATCAAAATATAACCAAATTTGGAATATACAGTGGGTATAGAAAAGAATCACCCCCTTTTAAAATAATCAAATTTTGTTGCTTTGCAGACTGAAATGAAGACGGACTCAGTTTTTGTTTTATCCAGCTGTATTTACTCAGT
>NW_015560621.1:473279-477582 GCF_001515605.1 Sinocyclocheilus anshuiensis | reverse complement strand
TTATTGCACGTTACATGTACTTGCTATAGTAATAACAATAAATTATGCAAAATTATATGCAACTTATCCTAAACCAAACCCTCATCCTAACCCTAGCCATGTAGTATGTAGTTAATGTTACTTAGTACTTAAAAGTATAATTACACTGTAACAAGGACACCATAAAATAACAATATGTATGTAGAGAAAGAGAGAGAGAGAGAGAGAGAGACAGAGTGATGTGTATGTGTGGGTACAGTGGGTATAGAAAAGAATCCCCCCCCCCCTTTTAAAATAACCACATTTTGTTGTTTTGCAGCCTGAAATGAAGACGGACTCAGTTTTTGTTTTATCCAGCTGTATTTACTCAGTACAACTTATAGCATCCAAGTGAAAGATATAACACCAACCTGTCAGAGAAAAATACAAAAATAACCACCCAGAATCACTGAGTTGGGAAAAATTATCACCCCAATCAGGTTTGCTGTGTGCTTTGGGTCATTGTCATGTTGGAAGGTAAATAATTAAATTTTAGTCTCATCTGCCTCAGAATCTTCAAGGTTTGTTTTGGCAAAGCTCAGTCGTGACTGCATGTGGCATTTCTTGAGTAGTGGCTTTTTTCTTGCAACGAGCCACGTTTGTGGAGAACTTGTGATATTGTTGTCACATGCACACAATGACCACTCTATTTGTCATAAATTGCTGCAACTGCTTCAGAGTTGCTGTAGGCATCTTGGTAGCCTCTCTGACCAGTTTCCTCCTGGCTCTTTCATCTAGTTTGGAGCGATGCCCTGATCCAGGGAGGGTCTGTGTTGTACCAAATACCTTTCACGTCTTAATAATAGACTTCACTGTGCTTCTGGGCATTGATAGCCTTTGAAAAAATGTTGTATCCATCTCCTGACTTGTGCCTGTCCACAACTTTATCTCCGAGATCTTTCGACAGTGCCTTGCCACCCATAGTTGATTGTTTGCTTCAGCTGCACTACCAAGGACTGAAATGCTCCAGGAAAGCTCTTTTCATGCTGAGCTAATCAAAATGACCACAGCTGATCACAATTAAAAGTCAAATGGCTTTGTGTGCCATTGAGAAGGTGATTAGCTACAACTGATTGAGTCATTTTTTGCAAGGGGTGATCCTTTTTCCAACTCAGTGATTCTGGGTTTTTATTTAATTTAATTTAATTGTAATTTTATTTTTTTCTGACATGTGGGTGTTATATCTTTCACAAAGGGGGGTGTTTCTTTTCTATACCCACTGTATGCACTACCATTCAAAAGTTTGGCATCATAAGATTTGTTAAAACATTTTTGAAATCTCATGCTCACCAAGTCTGCATTTATTTGATCAAAAATACAGTAAAAACCATAATATTTTGAAATATTATTGCAATTTAAAATAGCCGTTTTCTATTTGAATATATTTTAAAATTTCATTTATTTCTGGGATGGGAATGCTGAATTTTCAGCAGTCATTACTCCAGTCTTCAGTGTCACATGATCGTTCAGAAATCACTCATGCATTTTTTAGGATTCTTTGATGAATAGAAATAAAAAAAAAACATAATTTATTTAACAATTACTTAAAATCTTTTGCAACATTATAGATTACATCACGGTTACTTTTAATCAATTTAATGCATCCTTGTTGAATAAAGTATTAATTTCTTTCAAAAACATTTTCAATGGTAGTGTAAATATAGTCACACATTTGTTCAGTAGTTCAGTCAATCGTTCATTTTTTCATAGTTGCATCATTAAAAGTCACCAGAAAATAATTTAGCATACTGGTGCATTAGCATAAAAGTGTGTGTGCAGTAAGTTTCTGCTTTTATAAATCCTGATTTGTTACCTTTAAGGTAGAATCAAGAAATGTGAAATGATCTTCTTAAGAAATATAATTATTCAGCCAGCTGTCTTTCCATAGTGACTGTCTTCAGCAGGACATTTTTGGTCTGAACAGAGTCCTCCGGTTCACACGCACTACTGAGTAAACAGTCAAGTTGAAAATGTTCTTCTTGTATTCACTCTGTCTTGAAAAGCTTTAAATGTGTTTGACAGCAGGAGTGGATAAATGCTCACTATGACGGACGGTTGCCGTTGTCAGTAGCTGGGGATATTGACATCTTGAGGAAATCTGTCGTCCTGGACAGTGGATGACTGATGAACGCTTCCAGTATTCCTTTCATCAGTACAGCTGTCAACACAAAAGAGATATAGGATTGTGCGTGTATGTCCATGTAAGAGTGTGTCTGCTGGCATTTTCACCTTGTGAGGGTTTTGTAATAACAGATAGTGTTTGTTTGATCTCTGACTGTCTCAAGGTTGTTGCTCTGTGTGAGGAAAGAAATTAACGTCAATGAAAAAACAGCATGTCATATGCGGCACGCATACATTTTCCCATCAAACGTTAAAGGAATTGGACAAAGAAAATGAAAATTCTGTCATCATTTACTCATCAGCATGTTATTCCGATCCTGTTTTATTTTCTTCTGTGAAACACAAAATGAGACCTTAGACAAAATGCTCAGCCTTCTGGTTTCCATGCAGCAAAGTGGATAGTGATTTATACTGTCAAACTCTAAAAAGGACACAAAAGCTGTAAAAGTGTCCATATCACTTAGGCACAAAAATACAAAATTTTCTGAAGCTGAGTGATACCTTTATGTGAGGAACACACTGAAATGTGTGCCATTTCATATTTCCAAATAAACAGATTATGAACCACAAATAAACGTAAAGAAGAAAATAATGCATTCGCTAGTAAATGGAATGAGATCCACAAATGTGTTGTGAGTTTAACAAAAATAAATGCAATTCACAGATGAATAAAATGACATTTATTAATTATTTTATTACAAATATTTTTATTTTAAGTTTTTGTTATTCTCTTTACATTTATGTGTGATCATAAACTATTTGGAAATACCCTCTAACCCTATAACACCAAGTGGAACAGCAAAAATAATGACTATATTGAAATGTTTTTTGTCAATACTCCAAACATTTTAACATTGAAACATCCTGAAATCTATAGTGCTCAAATCTCATTTGTGGTCATGTATTTCAAGCTTATCATGTTGCGAATAGGTCATGTGACACACCAGTACAAGTTGTTTGATGTCAAATAACTGAAATATTTGAACTGAACACAAAGGTAAATGAGATTTGAGAACTACTTTTATTTTTATTAACTACTTTTCATTTTTAAGTGAGCTATATCTTAAATTTTAATAAAGAATGGTCTTACTGATGGGTTTCTTAAAAAAGGGGATGAAGACTTTTTGCTTTACAGTATGTAAGTGGAAAGGTTTTCTTTCCTTTCCTTCAAAAAATGAAATTTTTGTCATAATTTACTCACTCATGATTTACTCACTCTGCGGAACAGAAAAGAAATTTCAAACAATGTTTTTAACCACAGGGTGTCCGCGTGTCCTTAAAAAGTCTTAATGTCTTAAATAACGTGTTCCTAATATAAGGCCTTAAAAAGTCTTAAAATGTCTTAAATAACGTGTTCCTAATATAAGGCCTTAAAAAGTCTTAAAATGTCTTAAATAACGTGTTCCTAATATAAGGCCTTAAAAAGTCTTAAAATGTCTTAAATAACGTGTTCCTAATATAAGGCCTTAAAAAGTCTTAAAATGTCTTAAATAACGTGTTCCTAATATAAGGCCTTAAAATGTCTTAAAATATTTTTGGTCACATTACCGCTAAAATATCTTCAGTCTGACGGACCTAATGACTTTACAATCATTGGACAGACCGAAGATTTTTCTTTCCTGCGGTAAGTTACTGTGTCATGAGATAGAAGTTAACAGAATACAGAATACAAGGTCGCGCTAAGGCTCACTCTGTTTGTCTCGAGACTTAGGGGCAGAAACTGTGTATATTTATACCACTTCTTATAGTTAATCAATTTCACACGGAAGAGTGCCTTTTTTTTCTCCAAAAATTACCATGTACAAATGTAATATTGATATTTGTTTTACAACAGTTCAATAAACTAGAAGTATTATTAAGAGACTTACGTTTTAGACACCATATTGCCTGTTTTTGCACTATTTCGGCAAAAAAAAAACTATTCCAAACAAAGCCTTTAAAGTATCTTTTCATTTTTTAAATAATTTCAAATATCAGTATTCAATGTTTTATGTTTAATATATCCAATTATTTATGCATTTGTAACTGCAGGTTAAATGCGTTCATGTTCTGCATTAAACAGTGTGTAAATACTTCTAAATGCCAATTCAGGTGCAGCTTATGTCTGGATTGCAAAGATGAATTTTGTTGATACTGATTTCATTTGCTTGGTAACAGCCCAAAT
>NW_015560621.1:473069-473269 GCF_001515605.1 Sinocyclocheilus anshuiensis | reverse complement strand
GTGTATATTAACAATTTGACTATATGTATTTTCCCTGGCCACGGGTTAATACGTTCTTTGACAAGTTATACGCTACGAGCTAGGTAGCAAGAGCTTGGCAAGGTTTGACTTTAAAATTATACAACAACAGACAATGATTCTTTATAAATGAAACCTGAATTTATTGGCTATTCTAAATTACATTGACCTAAGCTAAGACA
>NW_015560621.1:472171-472672 GCF_001515605.1 Sinocyclocheilus anshuiensis | reverse complement strand
TCCATGCAAGGTCCTGTTTCTTTTGTTGTAAGAGAAGTTTGTAAGGGTTTCAGTCATGCAGGAAGCAGATGGTCAAACGTCATGTGATAGCCATGCATAGATCCCGTGCTTGCAGGCCTAAGGACGCCAGTTAATTTACTTCCTGTGCCTACACTGGTTGCATACATTAGCAATCACGAGGTATTTTCAGTCCTGATACAAAAGATCTCTGTGTTATCTCCTGATTGGATTAGTTTGAAGACTCATGATGAGTTGATTCAGTGGCATATCAGTGTCCGTTCATGCTTTGGCTACAGTAGGTAATTCTAGTGGTGACAACAACCATGCATGTCACTTCTGCAGGCTGTGTCATACTCTGTGAGATAAAGTGTCACTCTTTTCATAGCTTTTGCCGGCTCTGAGACTCTTGCATTTTATTTCTCCTGCTCTTTTTCTAGCAAAAATTCGCTCATCACTAAAGGAAAACTTAAAGTGAAGACCTGATTATTTCAGGAGCCTTAT
>NW_015560621.1:462422-472087 GCF_001515605.1 Sinocyclocheilus anshuiensis | reverse complement strand
GTCTTTAATGGGGAGTGTTGCTCAGCTCGTCTCTACAGAATCTCTCACAGCAGCTCAAGAGTGTTAAGATTGAGTGAAATACATGTCCACTGAAGGATTTTCACCTTGGGAGAATGAATATATTCATTGTCATGCTGAAAAAATGCCCAACAATGCAGGGAATAAGAAGAGGGTAGCATCTTCTGTTTCAAGTTTTTGTATTAAATCACACAGTGTTGTGTAAATTCATGCCAGCATTGATAAAGCACAACTCCCTCACACCTTCAGTACTCATTCAACCCTATAGAAGAGCTTTACTACCACTGAACGTCACTGTGGGTACTAGGGATATGCCGGTATCAAATTTTCATGTTGCGATTAATTGCTAATGCTTTTACTAAGAAATAAGTCACCTGGCAGTTCTCTCCCAAGTGGTTCCACTGCTGCCAGCATTACGTCTGAGTATGATTCAGTGGGCTATATAACACTTTTAATTGTCAGGAAATTACCTGTCTTTAAAAGTTTTGGTTCAATATACTTACCTGTTGATCAAAATAGCCTTAAACCTATACACTTTTTTTAGTTTTATTTAGTAACTTTCAGGAGGGTGTACTAATTTTTGCAACACAAAATGTGATCACTTTGATAAGAAAATCTTATTTTGCTGAATAATCTTTGCATTCTTCTTTGGTAATTGATCAAGCAGGCTTGTTGGAACATTACATCTCCAAAGAACCCTAACATGTCTTCAAAGTAAAAAGTAATTGCTGAATTTGTTAAGTTTTAGAGGGGGTGTACTCATTTATGCTGTGCACTGTATATACACACAATTTTATGTAAAGATATTTTAATGTTTGTATCTTGAAAAATCAAGCCTCATGCACTCAATGAGAATACTGCACTAGAAAGCCTGAATGTTGTTTTTTTAATTTATACACATTAAATATTACATATATGTATGTAATAAAATGTGTATTTCCATTACAGGTTTAGGTCTTAAGTTTCATATAAGTTGGTATTAAAAAGGTCTTTAAAAGTCTTAAATTTAACTTGTTCATTTAATAATCCACTTTTAAGTGGATTATCCCTTTAAGCATTTGAATTGGATAAAAAGACTTTTTTTATATTTAGGTGAAGATTTAAAGTAGATGTTATATATCAAATTAAAAGAGAATCTGCTTATTCAGATGACGTGTCCAGTTATTTAACATGCATTAATAACAAATCAGAATAAATCCCATGTGAAATATCAATATTTTATTTTATTTTAATATATATATATTTTTTTATTATTATTTTTTATGATTATATAAATGATAAATAGTGGGTATATATTGTCCTTTTATATATGGCCATTTTCTTTGCCTTTTTGGAAAAGGCAGCAAGAGAGCAAATGATAGAAATCTACTGTCAATGGTTAAACTGACATTGTTACAATTCACCTTGTACAACAACAAACTCCAAAGATTCCTCTTTAAAATATTCCCTTAGAAAGAACTGACCCAAAATGACAGAATTTAAATTATTTGTGTTGCGTGGTCTCAGATACCAAATTAATATCTCCTCTCTTGACTCTCTTGAAATGAAGCGAGTCATCTATCATTTATCACTAGATTGACTACAGTCATTTGAATGTCTGGCATTTCTCTGGTCTTGAATCGTGCCTAACCTCAAGCAAAAAACTCATTATACAGTATGTGAACAGTAATAATGTCGCCCTATCTTTTGTAACGTTTTTGTCGAATGGGATTTTTCTGACCATGTTTGGTATGACTCTGTGATTTATAGGGGTCTAGTTG
This sequence comes from Sinocyclocheilus anshuiensis, assembly GCF_001515605.1. Lineage (NCBI taxonomy): Eukaryota > Metazoa > Chordata > Actinopteri > Cypriniformes > Cyprinidae > Sinocyclocheilus > Sinocyclocheilus anshuiensis. Next base: position 470,309 of record NW_015560621.1, on the reverse strand, counting down.
CTTGGAGACCTGTATTGGAGGCTTCCCTCAGGTCCTGTGTGTGATTAACTGCATTTAATGAATGGGGCATTATGACACAAACAGCAGAATTAATCTCATTGGGTTCTAGACCTGTTCGGCCACACCAGAGACGGCAATCAGATTTGTAGTCGCTTCAGAACAGACCACCTTTGATTTGACCAGTGGGTTTGAATTTGAACAAAATATTTTATGACAGTGCTGTGCTGTCATTTATAAAGACGTGTCTGAATTAAAGCAATATTATGGGTTAAATACAAACCAAGCTCTATCAGCAGCATATGTGACATTGCCACAGAAAATCATAAAAACGGCTCATAAAAACATTGGAAAACATGCTTTTACAATGAAAATCCAGGGATGGTACTAGTCATCTTTTGGCAAAAATTGGAGGTTTCTACTCGAAAGCTTCTGTGATTTAAGTGCTTTTCTTTTACATATGAGCAGCACATTATTAGTATTATTAATATCATTATGATGATGATTTATTATTATTATTATATACAATTATAGTATTTCTACTATATTAATACATTTATTCTAATTTGTCAAATTTTTTTATAATTTAATCAAATATTTTAATAATTGTAGTAGTATAATAATAATAATAGTGTCTATAATAATATAATATAATAATATATCCTCATGCTAAAAATAACTGTAAATCTACATTTTAAAGCTGATATTTAAAACACTTTCTTCACCGAGGTTGCTGAGTTGCTTGTAAACACTACATTACATTGTGGAAAAATTGTTTATTTTAATTATTAATATTAGCACATTTAAAACGTTTTGTGATTCTGCTGGTTTATAAAAACAATAGGTCATTTTAGGCTGTGTATCACAGAGATTTTTCAGTCGTTACGTTTTTGTTTTGTAAGAAAATGCCTGAACTACTCTGCACTATCAATGAGTTAACTGCATTAAGTCAAGTCAAGTCACCTTTATTTATATAGCGCTTTTAACAATACAGATTGTGTCAAAGCAACTGTACAGCTTTAATTAGGAAAATAGTGTGTCATTAATGCAAAATTAGATTACAATGGTAATGACCCAATGGAGTTCAGAATGTCTATGAATGCTAATCCCAATGCATCTTTTTCATTATCAACATGGATATTAAAATCACCAAAAATGAAAACTTTATCTGCAGCCAGTACTAACTCGGACATAAAATCAGTACACCTGTGTACAGTTATTTTTAGTGATCTCCGACTGGCGAAGTCAAACATCATTAGCGCCGGCGTGACTAACAATCTTACTGAATTTACATTTAGCATTAACCAGCACTTTTAAATTTGCTAAGATGTCAGGCGCACTGGCTCCCGGTAAACATTGGACTATGGTGGCTGGTGTCTCTATTTTTCTTACTGAATTTACGTTTAGCATTAGCCACCACTTTTAAATTTGTCAAGATGTCAGGCGCTCTGGCTCCCGGTAAACATTGGACTATGGTGGCTAGTGTCTCTATAGTCACGATCCGTACAATAGAATCGCCAATAACTAGAGCACTTCGATCAGGTTTCTCAGTGGGTGCATTACTGAGTGGGGAGAACCTGTTTGATGTTTTGATCGGAATGGAAGAGCGGTGTTTTGACCTGAGACTATGCCGCCTCACAGTCACCCAGTCGCCCTGCTGCGGAGGCTCTGTAACCGGAACCGAACAATGTGCAGGACTCCCTGAGCTAGTCGCATCCAAAGCTGTATCTTGAGCCCTCACATTCTTACTATCCTCAATTAAAGTTTGGATGACATGTGGCAAGTGGTGCAAACAATAATAGCAGGAGAAGAAGCCATTACTCACCGTGATTGATGAATGATTCTGACTTACCACTGTTGTTTGATGAACTCGTGAAAAAAACGGAGTGAGAGAAAAAAAGGAAAACCGCAATAGACGCGAATGGAAACATGAATGACAAGCTAACCGGCTAACGAATGCTAACGCGCTGCAGTCGTAGTTTTAGAATAAAAGCGAACAATCAAGTTGATCAGATTAGTTTGATATATAATATCAGAAATAAGGTGGGAATTGAGTTATATTTTATCGCTTTAAACAACAGAGAGTGATAGTAAGATAGAGATTCAACAGAAAAGCGGAGCTACAATCACAAACCACTCTGCAGCACGACAGACAGGAGCAGTTCTGAACGGTTTGGGTCATTCCCAGTGGAGCTCCATTAACTCCATGTGCTCCATTAACTGCATTTTACATTTAATTAGCCAAAACATCATATTCCTAGAACTGAATAAATCTCCCCATACTCCATTGTACAATTACCATATTGTCTAGCAAATGATGAACAAGGGTCACAGGGCTGTGATTCAAATGAAGTCCATTTACTGTAGATTGAGTGGTTCAAACTTTGTCTTTGCTGTGTTTGTAAAACAGGCTGTTTTTCTGGCCCAGTTTGATGAGTCATTTGTTAATTGCATACTGGTGGGGGCACCAGCAGGACGGAATCCGTGAGAGGATCTCTCAGCAGTACTTGTAGCCCATGTGCAGGCATTTACCCGAGGACCTGTGCCTCACTGATCAAAAGTGATAACTGGTGGCAGGCCTCCAGGACAGACGGAACCTACTGTGACCCACCACAGATGAGTCATAGTGACCTGTGACCACTGCAGGAGGTGTTGTGAGTAAAGTTCAGCTGCTGCTGTAAGCCACAGGCCTGAGTTTTAGGAGGCGGAGTTGAGTCAGCGCTCCCAGACTGAGTGTGCTCTGGACATGTGTTTGTGTTGGCTGTATGCGAAAGGAAGTGGAGTTTTATCATATTTCTTCAAATTTTTTATGGCTTTAATCTTGCCACTGGCCACTTAGAAAGAAGACAGGAAATGAGACCGGGTCTAGTGATCGACCAGTAAGGGTTTTTCAATGGCTGATACTGATACATGATAGCTAAAGAGCAGGTTGACCAATAGCCAATATAATGACAGTATAATATGTGACCCTGGACCACAAAACCAGTCTTAAGTCACTAGGGTATATTTGTAGCAATAGCCAAAAATACATTGTATGGGTCAAAATTATAGATTTTTCTTTTATGCCAAAAATCATTAGGATATTAAGTAAAGATTATGTTCATGAAGATATTTTGTAAATTTCCTACTGTAAATATATCAAAACTTAAATTTTGATTAGTAATATGCATTGCTAAGAACTTCATTTGGAAAACTTTAACGGTGATTTTCTCGGTATTTAGATTTTTTTGCAACCTCAGATTCCAGATTTTCAAATAGTTGTATCTCGGCCAAATATTGTCCTATCCTAACAAACCATACATCAATGGAAAGCTTATTTATTCAGATTTCATATTATGTATACATCTCTATTTCGAAAAATTGACCCTTATGACTGGTTTTGTGGTCCAGGGTCACATATAGCAGCGACTACACAATACAATGGCAAAAATTTGCTGATGCTAAATTAAATGTATTATAATATAATGTAACAATTTATTAGTTAACATTCCCAAAACAGTGGAAAACGGGTAATGTTTATTATCCAAACACAATATTATCAGTAGATTTGGACTGACATAAGAGGGAGCTGCCAAATAGGTTAATCATAATAATCTCAAAATTGTGTAAATAATCATCATATTATTATTATTATTATTATTATTATTATTATTATTATTGTAGTAGTAACACTTTACAACAAGGTTCCATTTGTTAACAATCATTAACTACATTAATTAACATAAAATAACAATGAAAAATACTTCTAAAGCATTTATTAATCTTAGTGCAACCTCAGATTCCAGATTTTCAAATAGTTGTATCTCGGCCAAATATTGTCCTATCCTAACAAACCATACATCAATGGAAAGCTTATTTATTCAGATTTCATATTATGTATACATCTCTATTTCGAAAAATTGACCCTTATGACTGGTTTTGTGGTCCAGGGTCACATATAGCAGCGACTACACAATACAATGGCAAAAATTTGCTGATGCTAAATTAAATGTATTATAATATAATGTAACAATTTATTAGTTAACATTCCCAAAACAGTGGAAAACGGGTAATGTTTATTATCCAAACACAATATTATCAGTAGATTTGGACTGACATAAGAGGGAGCTGCCAAATAGGTTAATCATAATAATCTCAAAATTGTGTAAATAATCATCATATTATTATTATTATTATTATTATTATTATTATTATTATTGTAGTAGTAACACTTTACAACAAGGTTCCATTTGTTAACAATCATTAACTACATTAATTAACATAAAATAACAATGAAAAATACTTCTAAAGCATTTATTAATCTTAGTTAATGTTGATTCCAACATTTACTAATACATGATTAAAATGAAACGTTTTATCTATTAATGGACCTGAGCTAACACAGACTAACAAGGAAAAGTTGTGTTTTTATTTACTAACGTTAACAAAGATTAATAAATGCAGTAAAAATGTATTGCTCATTGTTAGTTAATGCATTATATATAGTTAACAAAAAAGATCCACACACGAAAAATCTGCCAAAAACACTCATATGTATTTATTATCCAGAGGCCACAAATAATGTGCAAAGTGCTAAAAGTGCAGTGTCTGTGTCTGACAAAGATATACGCTCTTCTAGTTTCTTTATTTATATATAGTTAACAAATGGAACCTTATTGTAAAGTGTTACCAGTAATATTATTAGTAGTAGTAATAGTAATACAATTATAATTCTTATGTATTTATTTTTATTTATTTTAGAGAGGTTTAGATAATCTACTGTTCAAAGGTTTGGGGTCAGTGAGAATTTATTTATTTTTTTTTTCAAAAGACATCTCTTAGGCTCACCAAGGCTTCATTTATTTTATCAAAAATACAGTAAAAACATTTTGGAATATTATTTAGAATGATAGTTTTCTATTTGAATATATTTAAAATGTAATTTATTCCTGTCATGCTAAGCTGAATTTTCAGGCGCCTTTACTTCAGTCATTCTAATATGCTGGGTTTTTGTTTTTCTTTCTTTCTTTCTTTTTTTCCTTTTCTTATTTTCATCGGTGTTAAAATTAAATAGTTGTGCGCCTAATGTTTTTGTGGAAACTGTGATAAAATGGATTTTAGGATTATTTGATGAAGAGAAAGTTCAAAATAACAGCATTTAGTAGAAATAGCATTATAGATGTATTTACACAATTTTTTGATCAGTTTTCTGCTGAATAAAAGTATTAATTTCTTACAAAAGGTTTAGATGTAGATAGAACTGTCATGTCTATGTTGTTACAATCAGATCTTCCTCAGATGTCCAGGTATGTTTGCAGTGATCCCTGAGTGTGTGCAGCTTTAGTGTTCCTGCCTGGACTGTTGAACCAAAGCATCAAACAACATCACAGGCCCAGGTGCGGTGCTTCCAGGAGCCAGTAAATCCTGCCTGAGACCTTGTTGTGAAGATTAAAGCTTTCCAAACTTCTTCTGAGCTTCAGGAAACAATCAGATTAGCCGTTTGATGAACTCTTCTGTCAGTTCTTTCTCCATGACAAGGAATTAGGGAATAGATAGAGGAAAAGAGCCTTAGTGTCCGAATAGATGTGTCTTTGATGTGAGATTGTTGTTTTGAGTTGCAGTTTGATTTTCTACTGTGTAACATGAATCCGATATCATAGAGATATTGAATTTATAAATATTCATACTAAAAGCCAAAAAAAATGCTTTTTCCTGATTGTATTGTTAAAGTCCCCTTGCAGTCACTTTTTATCCTTTACAACTCAACTTATATAGTTGATAATCAAAATGACATATTTAAATGTTTTGCCTTAAAATGGCTTGAATATAACTCTAGTTATATTCAGTCTCCACCTCATCTAAATCACACCAGCTCACTTTTACTTGGTTAAATGAAGTAGTAAATGCTTCGCAGTAGCAAACTGTCAATATTGAATTAATTCAACCATATACTGTATGTTTGAACCAGAAACTGATTCCGAAGATAAGGAAGAAAGAATTATACAGGGTCGTCTACAAGTTGATGTTTCAGAATGGCAATGCAGTTTATGTATTGCTCTGTACAACATTGGACACGTAACAGTAATATCATTAGCTTTTAGCCTGACTATGTTATCAGACAGCCAATATTGTGTTACTCATATTATACAAACCGTTCCCATTCGCCATCTCCGAAAGCTGCCTTCTAAAAATGAACATCTTTAGGTAGAAATGCTTCACTAACCATATGAAAAGCCCCACACTGTACATCAGGATTGATTACATGTTTGTGAGAGTAGGAAACATGGGATGTTTCAAACTTCATTTTTAGAGACATTCTTTGGTACACTGCAGTTTCAAGGAGAAAATGCTTAGCAATAGTGTTGACTGATGAATTTGCACGTGGTTTGTCTTTAAGCATATTAAACACACCAGATAAACAACATTAAACCATGTAAACGATGCTAAAAACTTGATTTTCACCAGAGGGGGTCTTTAACAATTCATCAATGCGCATTATTGTAAACAAAATTATAATGTTGATATACTTTGTATTACTAAACAGTCATTTTCAAATGTTCTGCAGTAAGAAAAAAAGTAGTTTGTATTTGAAAGTTGTTTGTTTGTCTGAATTCATGATGTGGGTCTCCACCATAAGTGTAGAGGAATCGGTCTGTGTCGAATGTTGGTCTCGCTGACTGTGCTGACCTTCAAGTAAATAGCTGTTTTGTATTCCTGTCACCTGTTCCTCTACTTTTGATAATGCTCCCTAGGAATTATTGACTTGAGGGCATCTGTTCCACAAATCCGGGGGAAAATGTAGCTCCCCATGATGGATTCTGAACTTCAAAAACCAGCATTGCAAAAATATATACACCGATATTTTTTTTCAAAACCCATCTTAAATAAAAGTAACACATGGCTTAAAGACCTAAGAAAGTTTGGGACAAAATCATTTTGATTATGGGTTTAAAAACCTAAAAAATGTCAATGTTTTTTTTTTCTTTCTAACACTTGCATGGAGATTTTTCATCCATATTACTGAAGAAATCAGTGAAGAAACAAATAATGAAATAATAGCAAGTTTTGAAGTTATGTTTTAACAGTACATGCAGTGACAAATTACCAGTCAAAAATAATTGGCTGACCCAGTTGTTAGAGTAATTAGGTCAAGTAATTATTTTCCTCCTGGCAGGTAAAAGAAAAGACATGTGATTGTAGTGGATGGAGGGTCACAGATGGTCCTCAGAGCAGCAACTGAACGCATGACTGAGGAAAACTAGCTGATAAAGTAAATAACAGGAATATTTTATTTAATTAAAAGACAAGGGCTGTTCGTAATCACCTCTCCACTCTTTTTTGTTTTATTTCAGCTCACAAAAATGTTTTTTTTTTGGTTTAGTTAATGACAACTGCTTCAGTAGAGGAAAATCATGGACAAAATCAGTTCTTTATATTTTTTGTCATTTGATATTTAAGCAATTAGTGGCAGGTGACCACACTGTAAACAAAAAACGAAAATACAGAGCATGCATTATTACTAGCATATTGGCTGTTTATTAGTATTAATAAAACACATATTATTGTCTTTTATTCTGCGTGATCATATTTTAGATCCCTTAATCCCCATACCTAACAACTACCTTAGGAGTTGTTAATATTTAGCTAATAGTGAGAATTTTTTCATTTATTTTTAAGTTTTAGTAATTTTACTACTTTTTTGTTTTATTTCAGCTCACAAAAATGTTTTTTTTTTGGTTTAGTTAATGACAACTGCTTCAGTAGAGGAAAATCATGGACAAAATCAGTTCTTTATATTTTTTGTCATTTGATATTTAAGCAATTAGTGGCAGGGGACCACACTGTAAACAAAAAACGAAAATACAGTCACAGAGTGTGTGTGTGTGTGTGTGTGTGTGTGTGTGTGTGTGT